>NC_063170.1:1863032-1885175 GCF_023159225.1 Perognathus longimembris pacificus
GCTCCCCCCACCTGCTCCCCCCCACCTGCTCCCCCCCCACCTGCTCCCCATCCACCTGCTCCCCCCACCTGCTCCCCCCACCTGCTCCCCCCCACCTGCTCCCCCTCCACCTGCTCCCCCTCTACCTGCTCCCCCTCCACCTGCTCCCCCTCCACCTGCTCCCCCTCACCTGCTCCCCCCCACCTGCTCCCCCCCACCTGTTCCCCCTCCACCTGCTCCACCTCCACCTGCTCCCCCCACCTGCTCCCCCCCACCTGCTCCACCTCCACCTGCTCCTCCCCACCTGCTCCCCCTCCACCTGCTCCCCCTCACCTGCTCCTCCCCACCTGCTCCCCCCTCCACCTGCACCCCCTCCATCTGCTCCCCCCCACCTGCTCCCCCTCCACCTGCTCCCCCCCACCTGCTCCCCCCCCACCTGCTCCCCCTCTACCTGCTCCCCCCACCTGCTCCCCCCCACCTGCTCCCCCCCACCTGCTCCCCCCCACCTGCTCCCCCCACCTGCTCCCCCTCCACCTGCTCCCCCTCTACCTGCTCCCCCTCCACCTGCTCCCCCCCACCTGCTCCCCCCCACCTGCTCCCCCCACCTGCTCCCCCCTCCACCTGCTCCCCCTCTACCTGCTCCCCCTCCACCTGCTCCCCCTCCACCTCCTCCCCCACCTGCCCCCTCCGCCTCTCCTCTGGCAGCCTCTGAGGCAGGCAGCTCAGGTGGCCCTTCGCAGACCATGTGGCGAGTGTTCCCTCTGTCTCCTGCGGCCAGTGGCTGCTCTGTGGCGAGCCCCGGCTTGTTCGCTGCAGCCTTGATGGGCTTCTTGCCATGTGGAATTTCTGGAAATGGAGGTGGGTGCTCTTCGCTGAGCAGGGGTCTGGCCGAGGCCCTGGGCTGGTGGGTGGCGGAGGGCTCATGAGCCGCGTTGCTTCTCTATTACCCTGAGCGCTGGACGTGTTCAGGGATCGAGGTTGTGGGTAAGGAACCCAAGCCACCTTGGGCTCTCCTTGGTGGGGGAGGGGGAGGGGAGGGGAGTGCTGTTCCAGCCTGCACCTCAGCGTGGGTCAGAGCACGCTGGGACCGCCCACAGCTGGGCCTCTTCGCCGGGCCATGCTGTGGTTGGAGCAATCCCCAAGGCTGCTGTGCCGTGCCTTGCTTCTCCATCTCCACCAGCTCCAACAGAGTCTGCAGCGAAGGACGCAAGAGGGAGGTTTGGTTCAGCAAAGTGTCCAAGGAGAAACTGGTGATGAAGGTAGTGGTGATGGTGGTGGGTGGTGATGGTGATGATGGTGATGGTGGTGGTGGTGATAGTGGTGGTGGTGATGGTGATGATGGTGATGGTGGTGGTGGTGATGGTGGTGGTGGTGGTGATGATGAAGGTGATGGTGGTGATGGTGGTGGTGGTGGTGATGGTGGTGGTGGTGGTGGTGATCGTGGTGGTGGTGGTGGTGGTGATGGTGGTGGTGGTGGTGATGGTGGTGGTGGTGATGGTGATGATGGTGATGGTGGTGGTGGTGATGGTGATGATGGTGATGGTGGTGGTGGTGGTGGTGATGGTGATGGTGGTGGTGATGAAGGGGATGGTGGTGGTGGTGGTGGTGATGGTGATGATGGTGATGGTGGTGGTGATGGTGGTGGTGGTGGTGGTGGTGGTGATGGTGGTGGTGGTGGTGATGATGGTGGTGGTGATGATGGTGATGGTGGTGGTGGTGATGGTGATGGTGGTGATGGTGGTGGTGGTGATGGTGATCGTGGTGGTGGTGGTGGTGGTGATGGTGGTGGTGATGGTGGTGGTGGTGGTGGTGATGGTGATGGTGATGATGGTGATGGTGGTGGTGGTGGTGGTGATGGTGATGGTGGGTGGTGATGAAGGGGATGGTGGTGGTGGTGGTGGTGGTGATGGTGATGATGGTGATGGTGGTGGTGATGGTGGTGGTGGTGGTGGTGGTGGTGATGGGGGTGATGGTGGTGGTGGTGGTGTGGTGGTGGTGATGGTGATGATGGTGGTGGTGATGATGGTGGTGGTGGTGGTGGTGATGGTGGTGGTGATGGTGATGTGGTGATGGTGGTGATGGTGATGGTGGTGGTGGGTGTGGTGATGGTGGTGATGGGTGGTGGTGGTGATGGTGATGGGGGTGATGGTGGTGGTGGTGATGGTGATCGTGGTGGTGGTGGTGGTGGTGGTGGTGGTGGTGTGGTGGTGGTGATGGTGGTGGTGGTGGTGGGGTGATGGTGGGGGGTGGTGGTGGTGGTGATGGTGATGGAGGTGTCGTGTTGGTGGTGTTGGTGGAGACGGTAGTCACTAGCATCTCTCCAGGCTTTGCTCTCACCACGTGCTACACGAGTGTGCTGGCCGTTCCATCTCGTCCTCCTGTCAGTTCGTGGACAGGCCTATTCTGTGAGGTCGTTGATGCCGGGGGCCGAGCCTGGCAGCGGCTGGCAGGGAAGTGACGCCGGTGGGACGGCCGAGCTGCCTGTCTGCTGTGTCCCCGGCTCTGCCCGGCGCAGGACCGGCCCTGTGCCACCGTGGCCACTGGGCTCCAGGGCGCGAGTCCCGGAACCCGCGCTGCCGGCTGAGAGGGCGCGGTGCTCCGTGACCGACGGCGCGGGTGCGGGGATGCGCGGCAGTGCCGGCGCTCTGCGAGTGTGCGTCGCGTCGCGGCCCACTGGGAGCGGAATCAGGCAGGCGTGGGGCGGCGGGGACTCCGGTGGGCCGGGGGTCGCGAGGAGGGCGCCCCGGGAACCCCGACATGGGACCGCTGCACCGCGAGGAGGAGGAGGAGGGTGAGGACGCTGCCCGGCCCCCGCCACGTCCGGAACCAGGCCGAGGACCTGCTGCGTGGCCGGCTGCCCCTGCCTTCAACGCCAGCAGGGCGGCAGCACCTGCAGGGACCCGGGGTGCCCCCACCCCCACGCGCCGCCCCCCACCCCCACGCGCCGCCCCCCACGCGCCCACCATGGCCCCTGGAACGGCCCCAGGCTGCTGCGTTCTGCTCCTCCTGCGGGCTAGGAAGGAAAGACTCCAGACATCATCAGAAGTGTTTTCCGAGCGAGTGGAAAGTTCTCAGGAAGCGCACTCTCATTAGAGCTGGCCCCTTGCCTGGGGGGGGAGGGCCCGCAGGCCGGCTGGCTTCCTCCAGGAAGTGCTTCTGTGCGCAAAGCAGGGAATGGGGGCTGCCCCCCCCACGTCGCCTCATTTCCAAGGGAATCCGAGCCGTCGCACCCAAAGACAAGACAGGACGGCTGGCCACTGCCATGAGATGAGCCCAGGCACAGGAGAGCGCTGTGGGTAGCTAGCTCAGGCCCGGCTTCCCCAGGCCCCCCAAAGCGGTGGACGCGGGGTGGATCCCCAGAAGAGCCAGAGCTGTGGGCCTCTCCAGTTGGGGGGCCCGCGAGCCGGAACTTTCCAGTGGTCTTTGGGGATGTCTGCCCCCGTGTTCCCCGATGGCCCTCGGGGCCCCTGCCCACGACGCCAGCCTGGAAGGGCGGCGGGTGTGGCAGCGAGGTCAGGGAGCGAGGTGCCGCGTCCTCCGGGGCCCCAAGCTGGCCGAGGGTGTGCAGGGGGAGCGCGAGGAGGCCGTGCCGGCGTCCCGGCAGCAGAAAGGGCCCATGGTGGGCACACCAGAGACCCATGGCGGAGAGGCACCACGCCGGCAGTGCACGGACACTGCAAGGAGCTTCGTGTGGGCCCGGCCAAGACAGCCGGGGTGCAGAGCCCCATCCCGGGGAGCAGAGAGGGCAGGGAGGCCGCGGGGTGCAGAGCCCCATCCCGGGGAGCAGAGGGGGCAGGGAGGCCGCGGGGTGCAGAGCCCCATCCCGGGGAGCAGAGAGGGCAGGGAGGCCGCGGGGTGCAGAGCCCCATCCCGGGGAGCAGAGAGGGCAGGGAGGCCGCGGGGTGCAGAGCCCCATCCCGGGGAGCAGAGGGGGCAGGGAGGCCGCGGGGTGCAGAGCCCCATCCCGGGGAGCAGAGAGGGCAGGGAGCCCGCGGGGTGCAGAGCCCCATCCCGGAGAGACGAGGGGGCAGGGAGGCCGCGGGGTGCAGAGCCCCATCCCGGGGAGCAGAGAGGGCATGGAGGCTGCGGGGGAGGCAAGCGTGGGGGAGTAGGACTCCACTGCGTCAGGTCCTGCTGGAGCTCGGGGCCATGGGTGCAGCCACCGTGGGTGTGGCTGCCGTGGGTGTGGTCGCCGTGGTGCGGCTGCCGTGGGTGTGGTCAGCGTGGGTGTGGTCACCGTGGGTGTGGTCACCGTGGGTGTGGTCGCCGTGGGCGCGGCCGCCGTGGGTGTGGTCACCGTGGGTGCGGCTGCCGTGGGTGTGGTCAGCGTGGGTGTGGTCACCGTGGGTGTGGTTGCCGTGGGTGTGGTCGCCGTGGGTGTGGTCGCTGTGGGTGTGGTCACCGTGGGTGTGGCTGCCGTGGGTGTGGTCACCGTGGTGTGGCTGCCGTGGGTGTGGTCACCGTGGGTGTGGCTGCCGTGGGTGTGGTCACCGTGGGTGTGGCTGCCGTGGGTGTGGTCACCGTGGGTGTGGCTGCCGTGGGTGTGGTCACCGTGGGTGTGGCTGCCGTGGGTGTGGTCACCGTGGGTGTGGCTGCCGTGGGTGTGGTCACCGTGGGTGTGGCTGCCGTGGGTGTGGTCGCCGTGGGTGTGGTCGCCGTGGGTGCGGCTGCCGTGGGTGTGGCCGCCGTGGGTGTGGTCACCGTGGGTGCGGTTGCCGTGGGTGTGGTCACCGTGGGTGTGGCTGCCGTGGGTGTGGTCACCGTGGGTGCGGCTGCCGTGGGTGTGGTCAGCGTGGGTGTGGTCACCGTGGGTGTGGTCACCGTGGGTGTGGTCACCGTGGGTGTGGTCGCCGTGGGCGCGGCCGCCGTGGGTGTGGTCACCGTGGGTGCGGCTGCCGTGGGTGTGGTCACCGTGGGTGTGGTCACCGTGGGTGTGGCTGCCGTGGGCGCGGCCGCCGTGGGTGTGGTCAGCGTGGGCGTGGCCCCGTGGGCATGGTCGCCATGGGCGTGGCCGCGTGCGTGTGCGTGGCGGGGCCCGTGGACCGGGAGGCGTCTCCACCAGGCGCGGCGAGTGATTCGCTGTGTTTCTTTCCTATCGAATCATCACGGGAGAATAACACGCTAACTCTGGAGGACACGGCGCCTGGAGAGACGCCCATCGCCCCAGTGAGCCGGAGCAAGTGCGGATGGGAAGCGGCGGTTCACCTCTGACCCTAAGGCTTTTGTCCGTAACTGTTCTGCAGGACAGTTCACCGGCTGCGGAACCCGCGGTTCCCGGGCACGCGCGAGTGTGTCTGGCGCTCCGCCCGCTGCCGCCCTCGCCGGCCTGGCATTTCCCCCGCCGCCACCGCCAGTCCCGCGTGGCTCTGCCGGGCGCGGCTCTCCGTTCGGTCGCTGTTTGGTGGCCCGTCTGCCCGTCCGGCCCCGGCCGTCCCACGGGCCCTGCGGCTCCGCGCCCCTCGGGCCACGCTGCCAGCACTTTTTTGCTTTGTTTTCGGACAGGCTCGTATCCCCTCCTCCCCCCGAGCAGAGCTTGCGGTCGGCACCGCCGCGCCCCGCGAGCCCTTGGCGGTGGGATCCCACCGACCTTTCCCCTGCGCCGCCCAGGCACCGCCATCTTCCCACGCGGCTGCCACTGCAGGCAGGGCCCCGGGCCCGTCCACAGCCCGCCTCCTTCAGAGGCTGCGGTTCCACGGCCGTGGCCCACACGGCGTGGCAGGCCAGCGTGGGCTCTGTGAGGGCCTCTTCACGTTGGGTCTCAGCCTTGGAGTGGGGCCGCGCTGGCCGAGTCCACGCGCCCTGCCCGGCGCCCCGGCTGCCGATTCGGTGCCGTGGCGCTGAGGGAGGGCGTGTCCAGTTGCAGTGGGGCACTAGAGATGCGCAGGGGCCTCCGGGCTCCCTGGGCCTTGCCACACCCTCCCCCCAGCCCCCCACCATCTACAGTTTTGGCGGAAGGTTCCAGAGTCGGCTCCTGGCTTCCTCCCTCCACCCCGGCTTCTCCCCGGGAATCTCTGGGCTCAGAGATCGGGCATGGAGTTGAGGGCAGGTGGGCGTGCTCCCCTCAGAGCTGCCGGTGACGAGGACCAGGCCGGCCGGCCCTCCCTCCCGCCCTCCCCCCGCCAGGCTCCCCCCCGCCCCCCCCCCGGGGACTCTCGCACAGGGTCCCAGACCCCTGGTCTCGGGTGGGGCTGCCGGCGTCGGGCCCACAGGGCAGGCGGGCGAGAGGCGGTTGCGGTCGGCTCCACTGGCGCGCGAGACGCCGGTCTAGTTCCCGCGAGACTCGCCGAGCGCGAGGCTGGGGGCGGGGCCACCACGGCGCCCGCCGGGACAGAGTCTCCCAGAAAACGGCTGGCGCGGGGGGCGGGGGCAGCGTGAGGGCGCTCACAGGCCGGAGAGGAGGCGGCCCAGGCCACGGCGCCACCGGGCTGGCCCCCGAGGACGCGGGAGCCGAGGGGTGGTGGGCTGTGGACCCCGAGGCGTGGCTCCCGCAGGACGCGAGCCGGAGCGGGGCGTGGGAGGACCTGGCCGAGAGCACGGTCCACGCGGCGGCCCCGCGGCCCGGCCGCGCTGAGCCCCGTGTTCCCATCCGG
Organism: Perognathus longimembris pacificus; assembly: GCF_023159225.1. NCBI lineage: Eukaryota > Metazoa > Chordata > Mammalia > Rodentia > Heteromyidae > Perognathus > Perognathus longimembris. The sequence continues at coordinate 1,869,602 of NC_063170.1, forward strand.
GAGGCGGGGCCGTGGGGCCCCCCGAGGCAGCACCGGCTGTCACGGCGGCCCGGGGAAGAGGCTCGCTGCCCCCGGGAGGCCCTCCGCACGCGCGGGAGGCCGGGGCGGGAGGCCGAGCGTGGTGGCTGCGTGGGGCGCGTGCCCGCCCGCGAGGGTGGCGCCCAGCGCCCTCTTCCCCACCAGGAGGCGGCGCTGGTGACTCTCACGGCCGGGGCGTGGGGCCGGGGCTGGGGTGCGTGGGGCCCCTCGGAGGGAGGCCGGGAAGGCCCGAGACTCAGAGGAGCTGGTATGGCTGGCGGATCCCATCTCGGAAGCATCGCGCCCACGAGGGACCCGTGCCCAGCCCGGCCGGGCTCATCGCGATGTGGGGAGGGGAGAGGGCTTGAACCCCCCACCCCACGCTTGTCAGAACCCGGCCACAAGCGGGAGAGGCCGAGCGCGGCCTGTGGGGCGGAGGCGGAGCGCCCCCTCCCCCTCCCCCCCCCCCCCCCCCGGCCGCCTCGGTGCCGGGCCGCGGCCGCCGGCTTCAAGGACAAGGATCGTCTTGTGCCCGAACTCTCCCGGGACGCCCGCGTCTGCGATTGATTTTCAGGCTGCGAACAGGAACGCATTCATCCCGGCCCGCCCCGCGCGCGCGCGTGTTCCCCACGTTGACTCGCGTTACAGCGCTCGCTTTGAACCGGCCTGCTGCAGAGACCGGACGCACGCGCGCCCCACGGCCGGGGTTTGTTTGGTCGTCTAGCCCGGCTTTGGGGCGTCACGTTTCACGCTCGTAGTGTACACACCCGTCACTTTGACACAAGCGAGGATGTCGGTATTTATTTTTGCCTCCAGAAAATGATTGGGGGGGGGGGGCGGGGGGATGGGGAGGATAAAAAGAATTTCCCGGAAGACCCGTGCCGAGCGCTCGCGCGTCCTTGCGGGCCCCGGCCTTCCCCCCCGGGTCCTGGGGTTCCTCGGTGCGAGGGTTCAGCCCCCGTGCCGGGCTTCGGCGTCTTGGGGGGCCAAGGCCAGGTGCCGCGCCGGCGGCGCTACGTTCGCCCCGTGCCCCACCCTTACCCCCCGTGGCAGACAGGTAAACCGAGGCCTGCCAGGAAGCCCCTCGGCACAGGACGGTTGCAGAGCGAGGGCCCAGCCCCCGTGGCCTCGCCCACGTCCTGAACTCGGCGTAGAATTCCTCCTCTTCCACACCGCGGGGCCTGGGCCGCCGCGGCCGCCACCGGGAGACGGGAGCCTCCGGCGTCCACGAGCCCCGCGCCGCTCGCTCGCTCGCCCCCTGGCCGGCTCGGGCCGCGGGGCTGGCCGCGTCGCGCCGCTTGTTTGCCCCGTGGCGAGCGTCTCCACTTGCCGTGGAGGGAAAAGCAAAGCTCCGCGGGGTCGCCAGCGGTTCAAAGTCCCGGCGGCCGCGGTGTCCGCCCGAGCGCCGCCCGGCAGCCCGGCGCCGTTTCAGACGCGTTGATGCTTACCAGCTTTGACCTCATTTATTTATGCACAGTGTCTGGCTCCTCCTGTGCCGCTGTGGAGGCAGCGTGATGTGACCCCGGTGTACCAGGGTGACGAGGGCCCCGGCCGGCTGCACGGCCCGGCACTGGAGATGGCGTCGTCCACACTGGCCGCCTCAGCTCCCACGGCAGCCGGGCCCGGGCGAGGCCCAGGTCCAGCCACGCGGCGGGCAGGGGCGGGGCCGGGCGGCCGCCAGACCTGGGAGGGGAGCGAGGGTGGCCCCTCACCCGAGCCCAGGGCTCAGCCCCTCCGTGCCCAGGCCTCAGCCCCTCCGTGCCCAGGGCCTCAGCCCCTCCGTGCCCAGGGCCTCAGCCCCTCACCCGAGCCCAGGGCCTCAGCCCCTCCGTGCCCAGGGCCTCAGCCCCTCACCCGAGCCCAGGGCCTCAGCCCCTCCGTGCCCAGGGCTCAGCCCCTCCGTGCCCAGGCCTCAGCCCCTCCGTGCCCAGGGCTCAGCCCCTCCGTGCCCAGGGCTCAGCCCCTCCGTGCCCAGGCCTCAGCCCCTCCGTGCCCAGGGCTCAGCCCCTCCGTGCCCAGGCCTCAGCCCCTCCGTGCCCAGGCCTCAGCCCCTCCGTGCCCAGGCCTCAGCCCCTCCGTGCCCAGGCCTCAGCCCCTCCGTGCCCAGGGCCTCAGCCCCTCCGTGCCCAGGGCCTCAGCCCCTCCGTGCCCAGGCCTCAGCCCCTCCGTGCCCAGGGCCTCAGCCCCTCCGTGCCCAGGGCTCAGCCCCTCCGTGCCCAGGGCTCAGCCCCTCCGTGCCCAGGGCCTCAGCCCCTCACCCAAGCCCAGGGCCTCAGCCCCTCCGTGCCCAGGGCTCAGCCCCTCCGTGCCCAGGCCTCAGCCCTCCGTGCCCAGGGCTCAGCCCCCTCCGTGCCCAGGGCTCAGCCCCTCCGTGCCCAGGGCTCAGCCCCCTCCGTGCCCAGGGCTCAGCCCCCTCCGTGCCCAGGGCCTCAGCCCCTCCGTGCCCAGGGCCTCAGCCCCTCACCTGAGCCCAGGGCCTCAGCCCCTCCGTGCCCAGGCCTCAGCCCCTCCGTGCCCAGGGCCTCAGCCCCTCCGTGCCCAGGGCTCAGCCCCTCCGTGCCCAGGGCCTCAGCCCCTCCGTGCCCAGGCCTCAGCCCCTCCGTGCCCAGGCCTCAGCCCCTCACCCGAGCCCAGGGCTCAGCCCCTCCGTGCCCAGGGCTCAGCCCCTCCATGCCCAGGGCCTCAGCCCCTCCGTGCCCAGGACCTCAGCCCCCTCCGTGCCCAGGCCTCAGCCCCTCCGTGCCCAGGGCCTCAGCCCCTCCGTGCCCAGGCCTCAGCCCCTCCGTGCCCAGGGCCTCAGCCCCTCCGTGCCCAGGGCTCAGCCCCTCCGTGCCCAGGGCTCAGCCCCTCCGTGCCCAGGGCTCAGCCCCTCCGTGCCCAGGGCTCAGCCCCTCCGTGCCCAGGACCTCAGCCCCTCCGTGCCCAGGCCTCAGCCCCTCCGTGCCCAGGGCCTCAGCCCCTCACCTGAGCCCAGGGCCTCAGCCCCTCCGTGCCCAGGCCTCAGCCCCTCCGTGCCCAGGGCCTCAGCCCCTCACCCGAGCCCAGGGCCTCAGCCCCTCCGTGCCCAGGGCCTCAGCCCCTCCGTGCCCAGGCCTCAGCCCCTCCGTGCCCAGGGCCTCAGCCCCTCACTCAAGCCCAGGGCTCAGCCCCTCCGTGCCCAGGGCTCAGCCCCTCCGTGCCCAGGGCTCAGCCCCTCCGTGCCCAGGCCTCAGCCCCTCCGTGCCCAGGGCCTCAGCCCCTCACCCGAGCCCAGGGCCTCAGCCCCTCCGTGCCCAGGCCTCAGCCCCTCCGTGCCCAGGGCTCAGCCCCTCCGTGCCCAGGGCTCAGCGCCTCCGTGCCCAGGGCCTCAGCCCCTCCGTGCCCAGGGCTCAACCCCTCCGTGCCCAGGGCCTCAGCCCCTCACCTGAGCCCAGGGCCTCAGCCCCTCCGTGCCCAGGCCTCAGCCCCTCCGTGCCCAGGGCTCAGCCCCTCCGTGCCCAGGCCTCAGCCCCTCCGTGCCCAGGGCCTCAGCCCCTCCATGCCCTGGCCTCAGCCCCTCCGTGCCCAGGGCCTCAGCCCCTCCATGCCCAGGGCCTCAGCCCCTCCGTGCCCAGGGCTCAGCCCCTCCGTGCCCAGGGCCTCAGCCCCTCACCTGAGCCCAGGGCCTCAGCCCCTCCGTGCCCAGGCCCTCAGCCCCTCCGTGCCCAGGGCTCAGCCCCTCCGTGCCCAGGCCTCAGCCCCTCCGTGCCCAGGGCTCAGCCCCTCCGTGCCCAGGGCTCAGCCCCTCCATGCCCTGGCCTCAGCCCCTCCGTGCCCAGGGCCTCAGCCCCTCCATGCCCAGGGCCTCAGCCCCTCCGTGCCCAGGCCTCAGCCCCTCCGTGCCCAGGGCCTCAGCCCCTCACCTGAGCCCAGGGCCTCAGCCCCTCCGTGCCCAGGCCTCAGCCCCTCCGTGCCCAGGGCTCAGCCCCTCCGTGCCCAGGGCCTCAGCCCCTCCGTGCCCAGGGCCTCAGCCCCTCCATGCCCTGGCCTCAGCCCCTCCGTGCCCAGGGCCTCAGCCCCTCCATGCCCTGGCCTCAGCCCCTCCGTGCCCAGGGCTCAGCCCCTCCGTGCCCAGGGCTCAGCCCCTCCGTGCCCAGGGCTCAGCCCCTCCGTGCCCAGGCCTCAGCCCCTCCGTGCCCAGGGCTCAGCGCCACCTCCTCCTCCACGACTCTGGCCCCTGAGGTCTTGGGGGTGGAAAGTGCCAGGAGCACAGTGCAGGCTCCCCGAGTTGCAAAGCCCCCCGCGGGCTGACTTGGGGCCACGCTCGGCTCCCGCGGGCGCGGGCTTCCCGGGGGGCCGGCCGGGGCCCTGCGTCCACTTCCCGGCGCCCCGCACGCCCCAGGTGGGGGCGACTCGAGACGCCCAAGCGGCACTGGACGCTCGTTCCCTGCTCGGCTCACTGGGCACCGCGCGTGCCTTCAACCCGAGAGGAGGGTCCGTGCAGATAATCAGCAGAACTTCCCACGCCGGCTCCGGCCGTCACTGGTCCTGGGACTCGGGCCTGGCTGGCCGCCTGCGCCCTCCGCACCTGTGCCTTTCCCCCGGGCAGTGGGGGTGCAGACCCGGGGGGGGGGGCAGAGGCCGGCTCAGGTGGCTCGGTGGTGCGCAGGTCCCACAAGGAGAGCTGCGGCCCGGGCGTCGCCTGGACGGCCCGGCTCCCGCCCGCGAGTCCCCGGAGCCCGCGGCTGGCCACCCCCATCCCCGCCTCTGGCCGTCTAGACTTGTTATCTGGCCCCTCGTTCCTGAGAGCTGCGGGGCCGCGGCCGCCGGGATCGCAGGGGGGTGAAGTCACCGCGTAAATCCTGAGGCAGGAAGCCCACGGGGCACGATGGGGGGGGGGCGGTGCCCGCGCCGCCAGATAACGCGTCTAGACGCCACCGGCCGCTTCCTGCCCTCGCTCGGGGGGTCCTGCCGGCCCGGCCCCCCGCCTTCCGGCCCCCGCCGGGCGTGGGTCGCGTTCCAGGCCCCCCGGGGCCGCGCCGCGGAGGTCACGCCGGCTCCCGCCGCCCAGGGGGTTCGGTGGGTGAGGGGGGAGTGACGCCCTCCCCCCCAGCTCCAGGGGTCACCGCGCGGCCGGCGAGGACCCGGCCGACGGCAGCAGACGGAGACGGTTTCACGAGTCCTGGGGGAAAAGAGCCCAGAGCCACCGCCGTCTCCGCGGCCGGCCGGGCCTGGGGGGGCGCTGGCCGCCTCGCGGCTGCGGGACGGACTCCTGCACGCCCTCGCCCTCCGTGCGTCCCGGCCCCCCGGGGGCCCGCGGAGCTGACGCACCGGGGAGGTCGGGGTGACGACGCGTCCACAGACCCCACCCCTCCTCCCCTGCGCCTCCCGGCCCCGCCTGCTGTGCCTGTCTGCGGAGGGGGGCAGGGCCCCCGAGCCTCCCCGGGGAGGGAGGCTGGGCGCCCACCGCAGACGCCCCACAGGCACCCAGGACGTCGGGCCGCCCACGGAACTCGAGGCCCCCCGGGGCCCCCGGAGGTGGATGCCGGTGAAGGGCTGCAGACACCCCAGGAAGGAGAAGCAGGGCCCAGATCCAGGAGGGACCTCGAGGCCACCATGGCCACAGCAGAGAGCCGTGGCCCGGCTCACGGCCCAGGGGAGCGTCGTGCAGACGGCGATCCGTGGCGCGCGCAGCTCCGTGGCACGTACTGACCCACGGGGCCGAGAAGGAGCTGCAGACTGACCCGTGCCCTCTGCGGTTCCATGGTGTATACTGACCCGTGCCCTCTGCGGTTCCGTGGTGTATACTGACCCGTGCCCTCTGCGGTTCCGTGGTGTATACTGACCCGTGCCCTCTGCGGTTCCATGGTGTATACTGACCCGTGCCCTCTGCGGTTCCGTGGTGTATACTGACCCGTGCCCTCTGCGGTTCCGTGGTGTATACTGACCCGTGCCCTCTGCGGTTCCGTGGTGTATACTGACCCCGTGCCCTCTGCGGTTCCGTGGTGTATACTGACCCGTGCCCTCTGCGGTTCCGTGGTGTATACTGACCCGTGCCCTCTGCGGTTCCGTGGTGTATACTGACCCGTGCCCTCTGCGGTTCCGTGGTGTATACTGACCCGTGCCCTCTGCGGTTCCGTGGTGTATACTGACCCGTGCCCTCTGCGGTTCCGTGGTGTATACTGACCCGTGCCCTCTGCGGTTCCGTGGTGTATACTGACCCGTGCCCTCTGCGGTTCCGTGTGTATACTGACCCGTGCCCTCTGCGGTTCCGTGTGTATACTGACCCGTGCCCTCTGCGGTTTCCGTGGTGTATACTGACCCGTGCCCTCTGCAGTTGCATGGTATATGCTGATCTGTAGTGTCTGCAGTTGTGTGGTGTACAGTGATCTGTGGTGTCTGCAGTTGCATGGTGTACAGTATTCTGTGGTGTCTGCAGTTGCGTGGTGTACAGTGATCTGTGGTGTCTGCAGTTGCGTGGTGTACAGTGATCTGTGGTGTCTGCAGTTGCGTGGTGTACAGTGATCTGTGGTGTCTGCAGTTGCGTGGTGTACAGTGATCTGTGGTGTCTGCAGTTGCGTGGTGTACAGTGATCTGTGGTGTCTGCAGTTGCGTGGTGTACAGTGATCTGTGGTGTCTGCAGTTGCGTGGTGTACAGTGATCTGTGGTGTCTGCAGTTGCGTGGTGTACAGTGATCTGTAGTGTCTGCAGTTGCGTGGTGTACAGTGATCTGTGGTGTCCGCAGTTACGTGGTGTATGCTGATCTGTAGTGTCTGCAGTTGCGTGGTGTACAGTGATCTGTGGTGTCTACAGTTGCGTGGTGTACAGTGATCTGTGGTGTCTGCAGTTGCGTGGTGTACAGTGATCTGTGGTGTCTACAGTTGCGTGGTGTACAGTGATCTGTAGTGTCTACAGTTGCATGGTGTACAGTGATCTGTGGTGTCCGCAGTTGCGTGGTGTACAGTGATCTGTGGTGTCTGCAGTTGCGTGGTGTACAGTGATCTGTGGTGTCTACAGTTGCGTGGTGTACAGTGATCTGTAGTGTCTACAGTTGCGTGGTGTACAGTGATCTGTAGTGTCCGCAGTTGCGTGGTGTACAGTGATCTGTAGTGTCTACAGTTGCGTAGTATATAGTGATCTATAGTGTCTATGATAGATGATGAACTTCTCACGCAGGGAAACTGTTGGTAGCCATGAAAAAGAATCTTGTGTCTTCCTATGACAACATGGTACGATCACCACTCCATGAAAACGGACAGTGTGGTGCGAGTGCAGACTGCATGGCGTACGTGTGTGTGAGGTATAGGTCCACGTGTGCACACGCCGACACGTGTACGTAAGGAAATGCACTTAGCTGTTTATATGCGCATGACCGTATGCTTACGCCAGTGTACCGGCTCTGCGCCCCTGGGAGGTGGGGGTGTGCGGGAGGCCCCGGCTCTGCGCCCCCGGAAGGCATCGGGGTGCGGGTGTGCGGCCGGGCCGGGAGAAGCCTGAGCCCGCCCCGTCCTCCGGCCCCGCCCCCGCCAGGCTCACCTCCCAGAGCAGGCTCAGAGCGCCCCGCGGGCCCTGGGCTTGGCACGGGGCTTCCGCGCCCGCCGGGCCCCGCCCTCACCGGCCCTGGGTGGCCTGTTCCCCGGTGGCACCGTAGGTCACACCCGGGTGGGGTCCGCACGGCGGAGCCCCAGGATGAAGCCGGGCCGCCCCGCCCGGCCCCCGCCCGGCCCCCACCCGGCCCCCGCCCGCCGTCCCCAGGCTCCGCCTCCGCGGGGTCAGCACGGAGTTCTCATAAGAAGTGTGGCCGCCCTCTCCGAGGCGGGAGGCGGGGTGGGGGGGGCGAGGCCCCAATATTTATTGGCCTTCCGGGGCTGGGACCCCCGGGCCGGCCTGCTGAGAGGAGAGGTCAGAGGTTATCGGTGGGCGGGCAGAGGGTGCCTCCGGCCCCTCCCCTGCAGCATCTGCTGGAGCCATTAGGGGGTGTCCCTTTCCCGGCCCGCGTCGGCGTCTGTCACCCTGCCCTGGCTCCTGGCCGGGGAGCCCCGGTGTCTGTGCAGAGCCAGGGAGGAGCGCGCAGGCGGGCTTCTCAGGACGCGCGCTAGAGGCCGATGCCTGAGAGGGCACGGAGGGCGTCCCCGGGGGGAGGGCCAGGCCCCGGGGGAGGGCCAGGCCCCGGCCACCGGCCGCCTCCCAGGTGCTCGGCCCTAGGTGGGAGCATTTGTTCTTGCCACCCGGGCAGTGCCAACAAATGGCAGCCCATGTGCTGGGGGGCGGGGGGCGGGGGGGCCGGGACAGAATCCCAAGTCCTGAGGGAAGGGACCCCCCCCCCCCGCCTCTGAACTCCCGTCTGAGACCAGCAGGAGGCGGTGGGGTGTGGAGCCGGCGCTCCTGGCCGTGGCCGTGGCCGCCGGGCCCGGCCGTAAAGGAAGAGCAGCTGGCGTTCAGCCCCGCTGACCCTCACCCGACGCCGGGACGCCCCGCACCCCCACTCACAAACACACGACGCCAAGAGGAGACCTCAGACACCAGGCCGCGGGGCTGGGCTCCCCTCCCCAGCCGCTGGACCCCCGGCTCGGCCCAGCGCCGCCCCGAGCCCCCCCGCCCCCCGCCGCGCGGCTCCCGGCTGTCTGCAGGTGAGCCCTGGCGGGCGCCCGGGACCCTGGAGGAGGCCCTTTCTCAGGGCCCGGGCGGGCGGCGGCGGCCCTCTGCCGTCTCCAGGGAGATTGATGCGGCCCGGCCGGGCCATCGGCTCCCTTCCCGACCATGAATCACCCGAGGGCTCCCGGCGCTGACAGCCCGGAGCCCTGCCCGCGAGGACGCCCGGACCGGGCTGCTGCGCCCGGGTGCCGGCCCCCGCTGGCTGCCCCAGCCCTCCCGGACGCCCCCGGGGGGGGGGGAGAGCTCAGCCCAGGGGCCGGGCCCAGGCTGAGCTGGCCGCCGGCGCCCGCGTCCCCCCCCGCGCGAGGCGGTTCTTCCTTCTCACGGTCTTCGTGTGGGTTGAGGGCTGACGCCCGGGCAGCGCCAGGCCACGCGGCCGACTTCCATCTCCTCCTGCGATCCTCTCACGCCCTCCTGTCTCCCTCCTAGGGGTTCGAGACCGTGGCGGGAGGCCCGCGGGCACGGCACTGGGCGCGGGGCTGGGCGTGGCTCTGGGCGCGGGGCTGGGCGTGGCTCTGGGCGCGGGGCTGGGCGTGGCTCTGGGCGCGGGGCTGGGCGCGGGGCTGGGCGTGGCTCTGGGCGCGGGGGCTGGGCGTGGCTCTGGGCGCGGGGGCTGGGCGCGGGGCTGGGCGCGGGGCTGGGCGTGGCTCTGGGCGCGGGGCTGGGCGTGGCTCTGGGCGCGGGGCTGGGCGTGGCTCTGGGCGCGGGGCTGGGCGCGGGGCTGGGCGCGGGGCTGGGCTCGGGTCTGGGCGCGGGGCTGGGCGCGGGGCTGGGCGTGGCTCTGGGCGCGGGGCTGGGCGTGGCTCTGGGCGCGGGGCTGGGCGTGGCTCTGGGCGCGGGCTGGGCGCGGGGCTGGGCGTGGCTCTGGGCGTGGCTCTGGGCGCGGGGCTGGGCGTGGCTCTGGGCGCGGGGCTGGGCGCGGCGCTGGGCGCTCACCCTGCTGGAGTTGGAGCCCAGGGCCTCGCGCTTGCCAGGCCGGCGCTCTGACCACGGGGCTATGCTTCCGGGCCCCTGTTCTTGGGGAGGTAGGATCTCAGTTCCTGCCCAGGCACGAGCCGGGTGCCACCCGCCCGTGCCAGGCTTTGTGTCCTAGCTGGGGTGACCGGCCGGCGCCCCGTCCCAGCGCCTGGTTGAGAAGGGGGTCTCGGGCGGTCGTCTGCCGAGGCTGGCCTCGAGCCACGGTACCCCAGATCCCAGCGTCTGAGGCGGCTGGGGTTACAGGCGGACCGCCGGCCTGAGCTTCTTACTCGTGTTTTAACGGGCCTGGCCCGGGCCTCTTGGTGGCTCAAGGCGGCCACCCCCTCTCTGGGTGCCCCTTGCGTCCCGTCGGGAGTCCCTCCCTGTGGAGACGCCTCCCACGTCTCCCCACGAGCCCACCGCTTCCCTCACATCCGGGCTTGGGGCTCGAATGGGACCCGCGTCCGAGCGGCAGGGCGGCTCAGGGCGGCTCAGCGCGGCTGGGTCCGGCCCCGGGAAGACGGCCCCGGCGGCCGGGGGTCCGCGGGGGGCGGCTGGGCACGGGGCCGCCGCTCTGTGGGGGACCAGCGACTCAGGTGAGTCGCCCACCGCGCCCGGGGCTCCCCGGGCAGAGCCTGGGGGCCGCAGCCCCCCCCGCCGGGCGCGAGCCAGTCTGGCGTTGGGCTGGGAAGGGAGCAGATGGCTGGGGTTCCTGCCTGGAGCTGGGGGGCCCGGCCGGGGCCGGGGTGGGGAGGGTTTCCTCTGCCCCCACCCCCGCTCCCACGCCCCCCACCCCCGCTCCCACGCCCCCCGTCGGCCCCACCCCCGCTCCCACGCCCCCCGCCGCCCCCACCCCCGCTCCCACGCCCCCCGTCGGCCCCACCCCCGCTCCCACGCCCCCCGTCGGCCCGGGCTCACCTGTGAAACCCGAGGCCGGGAGCCTCCCCGCTGCTCCGTTACAAAATCAAGATTTATGGGAACATGGCAGGCCGGGGGGGGGGGGGGGTTACGACACGCAGGGCGCCCAGCCTTTCTGTGAGCCTGCCTGTCCCCGGGGGGCTGGGGCGTCTTACAACCGCCAGCACCACTCATGCGCTTCGGAGCCCGCGAGTCCCCACAGCGGGGGCAAAACGGGGCCTCGTCCGGGCCCCGCGGGCCGGATCACCACGTCAGCGCCTCCCCGGGAGCCCGGGCCCCGCGGGGGACCCGGCCGCCCCCCCCCCCGGGCCCGCGGGGGACCCGGCCGCCCCCCCCCCCGGCGCTGCCCGGGGACCCGGCCGCCCCCCCCCCCGGGCCCGCGGGGGACCCGGCCGCCCCCCCCCCCGGGCCCGCGGGGGACCCGGCCGCCCCCCCCCCCCGGGCCCGCGGGGGACCCGGCCGCCCCCCCCCCCTGGGCCCGCGGGGGTCCCGGCCGCCCCCCCCCCGGCGCTGCCCGGGGACCCGGCCGCCCCCCCCCCCGGGCCCGCGGGGGACCCGGCCGCCCCCCCCCCCCGGGCCCGCGGGGGACCCGGCCGCCCCCCCCCCGGGCCCGCGGGGGACCCGGCCGCCCCCCCCCCCCGGGCCCGCGGGGGACCCGGCCGCCCCCCCCCCCCCCGCCGGCGCTGCCCGGGGGTGAAAGCCGAGCTGCGCTCTGACAGTCCCGGGATGATCTGTCTTCCTAATGCCCCCCGCTCGCCCCCCGGCCGAGGCTGCGTCCAGGGCAAAGGCCCCATTCTCTCCCCGTGAAGTCATCGGAGCCGGCTCCACAAAGGCCACCGAGCGCCTGGATCTCCGGGAGGAGGGAGACGAAGCGGGGCGGCGGGGGGGCGCTTTGGAACCTCCTGACGGAGGAGCTCAGCCCATCCTGGGGGTGGGGGTCCCCGGGACACGCGGGAGGAAGAACCCCCAGGCCTGTGGGCGCGCGGGGAGCCGTCGGGGAGTGAGAAGCTCGCTCTTGCAGACCCACGGCCCCGCGGAGCCCGCGTCCAGGCCACGGGAGAGGCCGGCGGCGATGGGCTCCGCGGGGCCTGCGGTGGGCATCTAGTAGCTGCCCCCGTTCCCCGATGCGGTGCCACCCCCTCCCACGCGGTCCCCGGGTGGAGGCTGACTTGGGGTGCCTCCGGGCCCGGGGAGCTGGAGGCCGGGTCGCCGGCCCGCCTGGGTGTGGGCGGCGCTGGGCGGCGGGGGCGGGGCTCCAGGGCTGCGCATGCGCGGCTCCCGGTGACCCGCCGGGTCGCGCTGCGTGGCCGCCGTCCCCACGCGGGCCGTGTTCCCAGGGAGGACGTGGGGGGGGGCGGGGGCGGGGCTCCAGGGCTGCGCATGCGCGGCTCCCGGTGACCCGCCGGGTCGCGCTGCGTGGCCGCCGTCCCCACGCGGGCCGTGTTCCCAGGGAGGACGTGGGGGGGGGGCGCCCTCCGCTCCTCCCGCCCCGCCCGGGCGCCTCCGCGCGCCTGCGCCTGCGCCTGCGCCGTCGGGTCCCGCCGCGCTCGCCGCCACCCTCGCTCCCGGGACTCCGGGGGGGCGGCGGCGAGGCGGCCGTGGGTTTGGGGTTCACGGTGAGCTCTGCAGCTCTGCCCCCCGACGCCCGCACTCGCCTGAGCGGCCGGCCAGGTGCGGCTCGGCCGGGACCCCCTGCTCCCCCCACCCGGCGGCCCTGCGGCCCAGGGGGCGTGGCCTCGCCGCCGTGCCTCAGTTTCCCCTCCGTAAAACGTGGCCGATCCTAGTGGCCTTCAGATCTGAGCGGGACAGGCCGCGTGGCCGCCCGCGGGGCTCTGCGGCGTCTGGCACGGCGGTGGCCCCGGCCTTCCCCGGGAAGCGAGCCCAGGACGCCGCGGCTCCCCCCCGGGGTCCCCCCCGGCCCCCCCCCCGGCCCCCCCCCAGGCCCCCCCCAGGCCGGGCCCGCACCGCAGGCTCCGTGAGACACAATGGAAGGACCCAGCTGCACCTCCTCTGCTCCGGGTTGTGCATTTTTCGCATTCCTCCCCGACCTGGCATGGCCGGGAGACTGTCATTTAAAGAAAATAATAATAAATCTGGAATTTGAAATTAAAAAAGAAATCACCGCCTTCCTTTCCTGGACTCATTTCCTGCGGTGTTTCCCCGGCCTAATGGAAACCTGACAGCCGCCGGGGCGGAGGAGGCCAGCTCCCCGCGTGGACCGGCTCAGCGCCGAGAATGGAGGTTTTGTTCCAGGGAGCCGGGCGGCCAGGGTGGCTTTCTCCAGAAAAATCCAGGAAGGGAAGGGCCCTTGGCCGAGGGCCGTGGCGGGCGCGGGGTCTGGACGCCCCCGTGGGCCGCATTTCATCACCCCCCCCCCCCGCCCTACCTGCCGCCTTAAAGAATGATGGCTACCACCGAGGTGATGTGCAGAGGGGTCACGGTTACGCGAGTCGGCGAAGAGGACATTTCTGTCTGGACGGTGGCCCCCCTTCCCTGGCTCCCGCCCCCCCCCCCGGTTTTTCTCTCCCGTCCCCACTCACACGCTGTGTAGCTCATTTTCAACCATTTCTGCTTTTTGAGGACCCCCCGGGGCTCTTGGAGAGGTGTCCATCTTCAGAGTGGAGGGGGACCCCCCCCCACGCCAAGGCGCACCTCGGGAGGCCCACCCCAGGAATCGGGGAGCGCCACCGTGTCTCTTCCCGAGTCTGGGACGGAGGTGACCCCCAGTGCTCAGGTATGGAGCTGGGTGGGTGCAGCCCCTAGAAGACCCCCTCGGGCAGAGCCGGCCATGGCTGTGACCAGCGGTGCCCGGCCCCGCCAGAAGCTTGGGGGGCAGCACCGCGCGGAGGGAGGGCCCCGCAGGGCTGGCCTGGCACTGGCCGGAGGGGATCTGGGGAGCTTAGCAGGCTCTGGGCTTTGCACCGTGGTCGTGAATAAATCCGGCAATGGTGCCCCTACCAAATTCCTCCTTTCATAGCTACGTCTGTTCTCTTCCTTCCCAGGGAGGAGAGGGGCCAATACGCCCCCCCCCCCAAGGCGAGGGGGCCTGGGACCCCCTCCAGGTCGTGACGGAGAGCATCGGCTCCTCCACAGGGCCCCCAAAGAGCAGCGACCCCGTGGACCCGTGGCCGGACAGGACACGCGTGCGTGCCCGCACCAGGGCTGCCTGTGGGTGGGAAGCGGGTACCGGTGGCGATCGTGGGAAAAGGCCCCGATGGATACGCATAACGCAGGGAACGTTTGAGACAGAAGTGGGGGCTCCTTGGTGCCCCGGGTATACTTTTGCCTGGATTATAGTCACTCTCGAATTCTGTTACAGTGATGAATATGCATGGCTGTTCACCGGCCAGGGTAGCAGCTTCAGCCTGACCAGCCCCGCGCCTCCGGTGTCTGGCGTCCGGTGCATGCTGGGGGATAGCCGACACGCGAGCGCGCGGCAGAGCCGGAACCCGGGAGGTTTATTTTCTCATCCGGCACACGAGGCTGGTGGAGGCAGCGTCTCATGGGGTTGCTGCACGGGCCGGCCGAGACGGGGCAAGCACAGCACTCCGTGCGTTCCTCGACGGGACCTGGGAAGTGCTCAAAAAGCCAGTCCGAGGGGAGGGCGGCGGTGGTGGGGTGGACCCCGAGGAGGGAGTGGGGAGACTGTGAGGCCGCAGGGCTTCCTTCGCGCCTTTCCTTGGTTGCCTGACAAGTAGGTGTTGGGGTTGGACTCGGGTTCCCAGCCCTCCCTCTGAGCGGTTCTTCTGGAAGCCAAGGACGGATGAGGGAGGCCAGGCCTCCGCTCAGAACTCCCTGTGAACTCGCCCTGCCGGGCCGGGGTCAAACGCTGGCAGTGGATTGGCTCATTAGACAAATGACCTCATTTAGTACTTAAGACACCCGAAATTTACTGTCCTAATTTGTCAAGTCATGCAAAGCGGCCAGCCACAAATGGTCGGCCCGCTAGGGTTTAAGGAATACGGGCAGAGCTCAGCTCGGGGACGCGGGAGCAGCGCCGCCCGCACGGAGGTGACAATTCCGTCTGCAGGGCCCTGCGGGGACTTTTATGGCTGGGATAAATCTTCCCAGCAGCGCTTTCATCTCGTGCTTTCCATTTTTAGCACCTCTCAAGGAGCATGGTTTATGGAGCTAGGGCGCAGGAAGCAGGAAGTAGGAAACAGGAAGTGGAGGCTCTATTTTGGATGTGGCCGGGGCAGATAAGCAGGCGGGGGCTGGGAAAGGGGCCCTGGGCGGGGACCGACCCCCCCCCCCCCCGCCGCCAGGGAAAGTCACGGAGACGCCGAGCAACTGGCGGTGCGCACCCACCTGCTCCCGGCCCTTCCCACCTGGCCGTCGGGAGCGGCGAGGCTCCCTGTCACCGACGTGACATGACGCGGGTCATCCCGCCGCGGCCCCGGGGGGCCCCGTCACCCCCACACCGTAGGGACAGCTGTCTGTGAACTTGGCGGGGGCCACACCGCGCCCCGTGGAAAGACCCAGCTGGTTCTCCCAGCAAGCTGTGCGGCCGCCCCCCCCCCCGCCCCCCGGGAGGTGGGAAATGTGGGGCGGGCGTGTTTACGTTGCATTTGCATCAGTGCTTCCCAGCGTTTGTTTTCCAGGTGGAGGCAGCGCGGTGCGGGTGGGTGGGGTGCGCAGTAGGCCGCCCACCCCCCCCCTCCCGGGAACTCTCCTGTTCTGAGGGGGCCGTGCAGGCGGGGGGGGGGGGGGGGCCGCTCTGAGTCCTGCCCCGGGTTCGGCCGCCCCTGCGGGCCGCGGCTGCCCGTCATATGGAACAGATTAGGCCGCTCGCACGGTCGACTTGGGTGTTCCGCGCGGGCTGTGTGTGCCGGGGTCTCGCGTTTGCTTTTTCTAACGGCAGGAAGTGCCCCTCTCGGACCACATGTGAAACGGTGTGGGAACGGCGGGGAGGGGGGCCGCGGAGGGGGGCGAGGGCGGTGGGATGCGAGAGCCCCTCCAGATAGACGGCCGGCGTGCGGGCGGACTCTGGGGGGGGGACGCGCACCGGCCCATTTAACTTTATGGGGCTTGGTTGGCAGGAGATGGGGGGACGCTTCCTTGATGGAAC
>NC_063170.1:1885675-1921259 GCF_023159225.1 Perognathus longimembris pacificus
CTCGGGCAGTCCAAAGCACCGAGGGGGAGCCAATGAAAAGAGAAGGAAAGAGAATCCACCCAGGAAAGCGGGAGCCAGGCAGCGGCCTTCCTTCCACTCCCACGGCCCCGCTCCCGTCTGGCTTTGGAGCCACGGGCGGGCCGCCCCCCAGCCACGCTGCACCCCCACGCCGCCCCCCCAGCCACGCCGCCCCCCCCAGCCATGCCGCCCCCAGCCACGCCGCCCCCCGCCACGCCGCCCCCCAGCCACGCCGCCCCCATCCACAACCGCCCCCCAGCCACGCCGCCCCCCAGCCATGCCGCCCCCCCAGCCACGCCGCCCCCCCCAGCCATGCCGCCCCCCCAGCCACGCCGCCCCCTGGCCACGCCGCCCCCCAGCCACGCCGCCCCCCAGCCACGCCGCCCCCCGCCACGCCGCCCCCCAGCCACGCCGCCCCCATCCACACCGCCCCCCAGCCACGCCGCCCCCCAGCCATGCCGCCCCCAGCCACACCGCCCCCCTGGCCACGCCGCCCCCCAGCCACGCCGCCCCCCCCAGCCACGCCGCCACCCAGCCACTCCACCCCCAACCACGCCGCCCCCCAGCCACGCCACCCCCCAACCACACCGCCCCCCAGCCACGCCACCCCCAACCACGCCGACCCCAGCCACGCCACCCCCAGCCACACCGCCCCCCCAGCCACGCCACCCCCCAGCCACACCGCCCCCCAGCCACGCCACCCCCAACCACGCCGCCCCCCAAGCCACACCACCCCCCAGCCATGCCGCCCCCCTAACCACGCCGCCCTCCCCCAGCCACGCCGCCCTTCCCCCAGGGCCCGGGACGGCTGGGCAGCGGTGGACAGCGCGGGTCTCGCTCCAGCGGGCGCGGCGGGCGCCGTCTCCCCCGAGGTGATGAAGCTCTGGGCGTGAACGGAAGGCCCCGGGCCCACGGCCGCCCAGACACGCTTGCCCGCTGGCGTCCGGCACTTTGCACACGTGCCCCGTGAATTCCATTTCCCCTCCCTCCATCCCTCCCTCCCTCCCTCCCTCCCCTCCCTCCCTCCCTCCCTCCTTCCTGGGTTCAGCAGCCCCATCAGAAGCTGGGGCTCCCGGGGCCGTGTGCCCTGGGAGTGCGCGATGCCCGCAGTCCTCCCGGCGCGCGTGTCCCCCCGTGTCCACGTCCCCCTGGTCCACGTCCCCCGTGTCCACGTCCCCCTTGTCCACGTCCCCCTGGTCCATGTCCCCCTGGCCCACGCCCCCGTGTCCACGTCCCCCTGGCCCACGCGGAGTCCGGGGAGGGAACGGAACGGGGGCTGCAGGACGGAGCGTGCTCGGGGCCTGATCACCGATTCCCCTCAACTCCATGGCTTGCCGGGGACTGGAGAGGTAGGCGGGGCCCGGGGGGGGCTCCGTGGGGACTCCGGGCCCAGGCCCCTCCCCAGCTGGAGCTCCCAGCATGCACTGCTGCAGGGGTGGGGGGAGAGCCGGCCCCTCCGGCCCCACCCGCCCGTGGCCACGCCGCCCGCTGTCCCCCGAGCGCGGGAGTCGTGTGGTCTCCGTGAGCGTCCTGCCCGTCCACGCGGCGCGGGCGGGGGCCGTGACCAGGCCACGGGCGGAGGCGAGGGGCCGGGACAGCGTAGCCGCGGGGCTGCATGTGGTCAGCGTCGAGGGACGCCTGTCTAGAAGGAGCAGAGCAGGGGTGGGGCAGTGCCACCCTGGGCTGAGACCCAGAGCTGGGAGAACTGCTGGATCAGACCGCGCCTGAAGCCCCACACTGCCGCCACACTTTCCAGGAACATGGGCCCATGGAGCCCTGCTGTTATTAAAACAACCGGAGCTTTCGTTCTGTGCCTTGTGAGCCGGGCCCACAGGCCTCCATCCTGCTTCCCGAGTCGTGTGTGTGTGTGTGTGTGTGTGTGTGTGTGTTGTGTATTGTGGTATGCTGCATATGTGTGTCGTGTGTGGTGTATGTGTTGTCTGTGTGTTGGGTGTGTGTGTGTGTGTGTGTGTTGTATGTGTATGATGTGTGTGACAAGCTCCTGGGCCCTGTGTGCTTCGTTCTCTCTCTCTCTCTCCCTCTCTCTCCCTCTCTCCCCCCTCCCCCCCTCTCTCTCTTCCTCCGGCCGTCGCCCATCCCTGACCTTCGGGTAAACGCGGGGTGCTCCGCGGGCCGCGCTGGCCTTCACGCACACGCACCGGTGTGGGCACGCACACGTGCACGCAGGCGCACACGCGCGAGCACGGGGCAGGGCCGGGCCTTCGCCGCCGCGGCGAGGAGTATTTACGACTTGTAATAAATTGGGGTGCGGCTCATTAGGCTGCTCGCCCCCGCCCCTGGCCGGGCGGGGCCGCAGACGGGTGTGTGTGGTGTGAGTGTGTGTGTGTGTGTGAGTGTGAGTGTGAGTGTGTGTGAGTGTGTGTGAGAGTGTGTGTGAGTGTGAGTGTGAGTGTGAGTGTGTGTGAGTGTGAGTGTGAGTGTGTGTGTGAGTGTGAGTGTGTGTGTGAGTGTGTGTGAGTGTGTGTGAGTGTGTGTGTGAGTGGTGTGTGTGAGTGTGTGTGGTGTGTGAGTGTGTGTGTGTGAGTGTGAGTGTGAGTGTGTGTGAGTGTGTGTGTGAGTGTGTGTGTGAGTGTGAGTGTGAGTGTGTGTGAGTGTGAGTGTGAGTGTGTGTGAGTGTGTGTGTGAGTGTGTGTGTGTGTGAGTGTGAGTGTGTGTGAGTGTGTGTGTGAGTGTGTGTGAGTGTGTGTGTGAGTGTGAGTGTGAGTGTGTGTGTGAGTGTGAGTGTGAGTGTGTGTGTGAGTGTGTGTGAGTGTGTGTGAGTGTGTGGTGTGAGTGTGTGTGTGTGTGAGTGTGTGTGTGAGTGTGTGTGTGAGTGTGTGTGTGTGTGAGTGTGAGTGTGTGTGAGTGTGAGTGTGAGTGTGTGTGAGTGTGTGTGTGTGTGTGAGTGTGTGTGTGTGAGTGTGAGTGTGTGTGAGTGTGTGTGTGAGTGTGTGTGAGTGTGTGTGTGAGTGTGAGTGTGTGTGTGTGTGTGTGTGTGGCTCCGTCCCTCGTCCCCCGTGGGCAGCGCCCGCCGCAGCGGTGACCTCACGGCCGGCCTGGGAGCCCCCCCCCCCGTCCTCCACACCAGATGAAAAGAAAACGCGGCCCCGACGCCAGGGAGGGCGATCGTCCTGGGCCTGGCGCTGGGCGTGCGCGGGGAGGCCTGAGGGCACCTGCAGGGGGGCGGGTGGGGGGGCGGGGGGGAGGCCTGAGGGCACCTGCAGGGGGGCGGGTGGGGGGGGCGGGGGGGAGGCCTGAGGGCACCTGCAGGGGGGGCCGGTGGGGGGGCCTGAGGGCACCTGCAGGGGGGCGGGGTTGGGGGGGCCTGAGGGCACCTGCAGGGGGGCGGGTGGGGGGGCCTGAGGGCACCTTCAGGGGGGCGGGGGGGGGGGGAGGGCACCTGCAGGGGGGCGGGGTGGGGGGGCGCGGGGAGGCCTGAGGGCACCTGCAGGGGGGTGGGTGGGGGGGCGCGGGGAGGCCTGAGGGCACCTGCAGGGGGCGGGGGCGGGCCGCTCCAGGCAGGACGCTGACAGCCGTGGACCGGCGGGGAGCGGGGCGGAGCGGGCCGGGGGTCCACTTACCTCCCCTTCCCCACGCCCCGGCCCCCCCGCCCGCCCCCCCGAATGGAGGCCGGCCCCATGAGCCCACGGGAGACGGGGCGCGACGAGAAGCCAGGAGGGCCCAGCTCCCAACTCCAGGCAGGCCGTGCTCGGAGGTCAGAGCCGAGGCTGGGAGTCACCGCTCGGGGGCTGGGCAGGTGGCCGGGGTGGGGAGGGGGAGGGGGAGGGGGTGGGGGAGGGGGCTGGGGCAGGTGCCGGGTGGGGTGTGGGGGTGTGGGGGGGGGAGGGGGGTCGGGGGAGGGGGCTGGGGCAGGTGGCTGGGGGTGTGGGGTGGGGGGGGAGGGGGGGAGGGGGAGGGAGGCCCCGCCCCCGCCCGCTGGGGCTAGGAGGGACAGTTCTGGGCGCTGGGAACCTGTCAGCCCCGTCGTGAGCAGTGCTGTTTTATTGGCCACATGACGCCCCCACCTGAAGCTCTTTGTACTGCGCTCATTTTATTAATGATGTCGTGACACGGCCCATCAACTCCTAATGAAAGCCAGGGCTGCCAAGCTCAGCGCGCCTTAACCCGGGAAAGCCAGGGGTTGGCAGGGCTGTGTCTGGGGGGGGGTGGTGTCTGCCTGGGCCACGCCTCCCTAGTCCTGGGGGGTCCCTGCGGGGTGGGGTGGCACCCGCGTCCTCCGCAGTGCTGGGCTGTGGACGGACTCCCTCCCTCCGGGAGAACCCCGTCCGTCCAGCCCCTCGCCGCCAGGGCCCCGCGCGCACTGGCTGGGGGGGGGGGGGGTGCCGGCTGCGCCCCACACTGAACGGGACGGGTACCCGACGAGCAGGCCCTGTGAAAGGCCGGCCTCACATCCCCGGTCCTCCTGGGGAAGGGGGCGGCGCCGGGGCTCGAACCGCTCACGGCTCGCACGTGCGGAGAGGCCAGGTGTCCGGGTCACCGGGCGACCCGCGGCTCTCCCCAGACCCTGCCGGGCCCCCCCAGCCACCGTGGGGAGCCCAGTCCTCCGCCGCACCCACCAGCAGCCAGGAAGGGGAGGCCGGCCGCGGGGCCGCGCGGGGGCTTGGTCAGCGCAGCTTTTGGGATCCAAGGCCCTGGAGCGGTGACGGAGGTCCGGTGCGGCCGTGTCGGTCGGTCGTCTCGCCCCTGGGCCGATGGTTCCTGGGCGGCGGGCCGCTCGCCCGTGTTGGGGGCTGGACGGCAAGCCCAGGTTCTCGCAGGCGGCCGCTCCGACAGAAGCCGCTCCCCGGCAGCGCGGTGGGATGCGGCGGATTTGCTTCGGCTAAGATGGCTCCAGAAGCATCCGCCGCCTCGGTGACGCCGGGGCAGAGACGGAATCACAACGCAGGAGGCAGGTTACACAGCTCGGCTCTGGGGATATGGCCTAGTGGCAAGAGAGCCTGCCTCCTATACATGAGGCCCTGGGTTCGATTCCCCAGCACCACATATATGGAAAACGGCCAGAAGTGGCACTGTGGCTCAAGTGGCAGAGTGCTAGCCTTGAGCAAAAAGAAGCCGGGGACAGTGCTCAGGCCCTGAGTCCAAGGCCCAGGACTGGCAAAAAAAAAAAAAAAGCTTGGCTCTCCCAACCCGGAGCTCTGTGGGCTCCATGCCATGGGGACAGGGGCGTGTGGCCCTCGGGGACGGGGCGGTTGTGGCCCCCGGGGACAGAGGCGGCGTGACCCTTGGCGGCTGACGGGCCCACGCCGGGCTTCCGTGGGGAGGGGGACCCGGTGGCAGGGACACGCCGGGCATTCCGTGTGGAGGGGACCCGGTGGCAGGGACGCGCCGGGCTTCCGTGGGGAGGGGACCCGGTGGCAGGGACGCGCCGGGCTTCCGTGGGGAGGGGACCCGGTGGCAGGGACGCGCCGGGCTTCCGTGGGGAGGGGACCCGGTGGCAGGGACGCGCCGGGCTTCCGTTGGGGAGGGGACCCGGTGGCAGGGACGCGCCGGGCTTCCGTGGGGAGGGGACCCGGTGGCAGGGACGCGCCGGGCTTCCGTGGGGAGGGGACCTGGTGGCAGGGACGCGCCGGGCCCTGGAGTCCCGCGTCCGCGACACTGACCAACGCCTCCGTGACACTCACATCCGCGCAGGAGACAGGGAGGACGAAGGCAAACCCGGTCAGCGTGCGCGGTGATGCCACGGAGAAAACAGGGTGCAGCCGGGGGGGGGTGGAGGGGGGCCCCGAGACGGGGAGGGAGGAGCGAGCACGGCGCTGGCCGGCGCTGGCTGTCAGGTGGGGGCGGGGCGGCGGTGCTGACGGCGACCGTGGCGGCGGGGATGGAGGTGAGGTTGGCGGCACCGCCATGGGCCGCCTGTCGGCCCCGCACCCCGCCGGCTCCTCGGATTTCCCTCCCCGCGGCAGGAAACGCGAGCTGGGGCCCTCGGGCCGCCTGGCCGTCGGCGGAAGATGGATGTCGCGCGGGGAGGGCAGCTGCGGGGAGCAGCGGGGAGCAGCGGGGGGCAGCGGGGGCAGCGGGGGGCAGTGGGGAGCAGCGGAGGGCAGCGGGGGGCAGCGGGGGGCAGCGGGGGCAGCGGGGGGCAGGCGGGGGGCAGCGGGGGGGCAGTGGGGAGCAGCGGAGGGCAGCGGGGGGCAGCGGGAGGGGCCACAGGGCCACCCCCCCACCCCAGCCCTCCATGCCAGCCAGGGCCACGCCTCACAGCCAGGGCCACCCCCTCCCCAGCCAGGGCCACCCCCCTCCCAGCCAGGGCCACGCCTCCCCAGCAGGGCCACCCCTCCCCAGCCAGGGCCACCCCCCTCCCCAGCCAGGGCCACCTCCCCCCACCCCAGCCAGGGCCACCTCCCCCACCCCAGCCCTCCACGCCAGCCAGGGCCACCCCTCCCAGCCAGGGCCACCCCCACCCAAGCAGGGCCACCCCTCCCCAGCCAGGGGCCACCCCCCTCCCCAGCCAGGGCCACCTCCCCCCACCCCAGCCAGGGCCACCCCCCCACCCCAGCCCTCCACGCCAGCCAGGGCCACCCCTCTACCCTCAGATCAGCGTCTGGGACGCAGGTTCCCGCCGGTGCGCCCGGTGGGAGGGGCAGAGGGCGCGGCTGGGCTCTGGGTTTGCGTGGCCGGCGGTGGCCCGGGCCGTGACGCGTGGCCCCCCTGCCCCCCTGGCTGGCACCGCTGCCCTCTGGGGCTCCTTCCAAGCTGGAGGCTCTGGGAACGCAGGAAGTCCCGATTAGCTGTGCAGCCTCGGAAGCTGGCGGCGGGCGGGGGGGGGTGGGGGAATCCGGAAGGGCCGGCGCGGCTGGGGCGTGGGACGGGGCGGAGACCCCGGCGGGAGGAGCGGGAAGTGTCTGTGCGGGGGCCGGCCACCTCCAGGACGCGGCGGGCGTCCGGGGGGCCCGGCCTGCCGTGACCGCCTCGCATCCCACGCCGCCCGGAGCGGCAGAGCCCGCGCCGGCCCTCGAACCCGCGACCGGGGCGGCGCCGCCCACGGTGGGCACACGGTGGGCGAGTGCGCGCCCTTCCTGCCGTTGAAGCCCTGCCCGCACGACCCCCGTCTTCCCCAGCAGGGCCGTGGGGGTCACGCTTGGCGATCGCCCCAGCGAGGGGCCGCTGCGGCCGGGCGGGGCCGGGGCACCCGGGGGACCCGAGATCCACGGGGGCCGACGCTCCCCACGCCCCGCCTCCCATCAGCCCAGACGGCGGCTGTGGGCTAGCCCCGGGCGAGCGCTTTCCCTTCCCGGGGACGTGCCCCGGAGGTGGACGTCCCCACGCCTGATCCCTCCGGGCCCCGGGTTCAAGTCCTCGCTGCCCACGAGGGACACCTCAGCCCCCCGGGGCTCGTGGCCCAAGGCGGCAGGTGAACGCGGCTCCTGGCTTCCCGCTGACAACACAAAAACAGCCGTGCAACGTGGCGCCCGGGCGGACACGTCCTCCCCACGCGAGCGCCGCGGGCCCCCACCTGAGGCTCCGAGAGCCCCCGGGCCTGGGGGGGGGCGCTTGGCTTCTGGTGAGAGAGCAACCAGGGTGGGGTCTTCCTCCGATCCTGCCCCCCCCAGCCCCCCCACCCCGCCCCACCCCGGCTGCCCTTCCTCCCCCCCCCCCCCGCCGCTGTGTCCCCCCAGGGCAGAGCCTATGGCCCCAGCAGCCCGTCACCCCCAGTGTGGTCAGCTGAGCGCTGGGGCGCTCACTAGGCAGTGATGGAGCTGGAACCCGAGCCCCAGCGCCCCAATGCCTCGTCCCAAACACAGGCTCCTGGAAACGAGGCCCAGGCAACCGGCTAGGACAAGAAGTTAGGGCTCTGGGCCTGCGGAGCCGGCTCCAGGCCCTGCTCCAGCCCCCCCCCCCGACCCATGGCTCCAGGCCCTGCTCCCAGCCCCCCATGGCTCCAGGCCCTGCTCCAGCCCCCCATGGCTCCAGGCCCCTGCTCCAGCACCCCCCCCCCGACCCATGGCTCCAGGTTCTGCTCCAGCCCCCCCATGCTCCAGGCTCTGCTCCAGCCCCCCCTCCATGGCTCCAGGCTCTGCCCCAGCCCCCCCCACCCATGGGCTCCAGGCTCTGCCCCAGCCCCCCCCCCCATGGCTCCAGGCTCTGCCCCAGCCCCCCCCCCATGGCTCCAGGTTCTGCTCCAGCCCCCCCCATGGCTCCAGGCTCTGCTCAGCCCCCCCACCCATGGCTCCAGGCTCTGCTCCAGCCCCCCCCCCATGGCTCAGGCTCTGCTCCAGCCCCCCCCCCACCCATGGCTCCAGGCTCTGCTCCAGCCCCCCCCCATGGCTCCAGGCCCTGCTCCAGCCCCCCCCATGGCTCCAGGCTCTGCTCCAGCCCCCCCCCCACGGCCCCCCAGGCTCTGCTCCAGCCCCCCCCCCCACGGCCCCCAGGCCCTCCCTCTACTGGTAAAGGCGTGCATCCCTTTCGCCTGTGGAAAAACCTCATAAAAAACCAGCCCGAGCAAATGGCGCACTGGTTTCCAGTTACGATCCGGTCAGGGTGGAATTTCCCCCGGCCCAGGCGTGCTGGACGGAGAGCTGAGCTCTCTGGGGCTGTGTGGCTCCCGTGTCCCCCCAGCCTCGTCCTGTGTCTACCCCGTGGACCCCGCGTCCCCCCAACCCAGTCCCGTGTCCGCCCAGCAGGTCCCTCATCCCCCCAGCTTGACCCTGCGTCCCCCCAGCCTCATCCTTGTCCCCCCCAGACTCACCCTGTGTCCCCCCGTTGGACCCTCGTGTCCCCCCAACCCAGTCCTGTGTCTGCCCAATGGCTCCTTTGTCCCTCCAGCTTGGTCCTGTGTCCCCCCAGTGGACCCTGCGTCCCCCCAGCCCGGGTCCCGTGTCCGCCCAGCAGGTCCCTCATCCCCCAGCTTGGTCCTGTGTCCCCCCATTGGACCCCGCGTCCCACCCACAACCCAGTCCTGTGTCTGCCCAATGGCTCCTTTGTCCCCCCAGCTTGGGTCCTGTGTCCGCCCAGTGGACCCTGCGTCCCCCCAGCCCGGTCCCGTGTCCGCCCAGCAGGTCCCTCATCCCCCAGCTTGGTCCTGTGTCCCCCAGTGGACCCTGCATCCCCCCAGCCCGGTCCCGTGTCCGCCCAGCGGGTCCTCAGTTCAAGACCTCAGAGGAGAGAGGGGTGCTGAGCGAGAGGAGGAAGGGGAGGAGCACGACAGGGACAAGAACTCAGGAGCGGCGATGTCGGACGGCAGGACGTCCCAGCCGCCCTCGCTCTGCCTCTGGCTGGAGGGCTGCAAGGAGAAGGAGGTGCGGTGGTGATGGTGGTGATGGTGGTGGTGGTGGTGATGGCAGTGGTGGTGATGGTGGTGGTGGTGGTGATGGTGGTGATGGTGGTGGTGATGGTGGTGGTGGTGATGGCAGTGGTGGTGATGGTGGTGGTGGTGGTGGTGATGGTGGTGGTGGTGGTGGTGATGGTGGTGGTGATGGTGGTGATGGTGGTGGTGATGGTGGTGGTGGTGATGGCAGTGGTGGTGATGTGGTGGTGGTGGTGGTGATGGTGGTGGTGATGGTGGTGATGGTGGTGGTGATGGTGGTGGTGGTGGTGGTGTGGTGGTGACGGTGGTAGTGATGGTGGTGGTGGTGGTGGTGATGGTGGTGATGATTGTGATGGTGGTGGTGATGGTGGTGGTGATGGTGGTAGTGATGGTGGAGATGATGGTGGTGATGGTGGTGATGGTGGTGGTGGTGATGGTGGTGGTGGTGGGAGGTTGGCCACAGGAAAAATTGAAATTAAGTGAGGCAGAAAGGGCTGGGAGTGTGGCTGGCTTCCAGAGCACCTGCCTAGGAAACCAGAGACCACAAGTTCAAACCCTAGTTCCACCAATAAATAAGAGAAGAAAGAAATGTCCACTCTTCCCAGAGAAACCCACTGCCCAGATTGTTAAGGATTGTCCCCGAGATTTTGAGACTTGAGGCCCTCAGCTCCACATCGAGGTGACCCGGCCTGGCTGGTGGGAGGGGCGTGGGGGTGGGGCAGCACCCCCCGGCTTCCCCAGCCCACAGGGACGGCCTGGGCCTGGAGCCAGCTGCAGTGCCCACTGCCCTTCCACGGAGGCTGAGCGGGGGGGCTCTGGTCCCCAATCCACGGAGGCTGAGCGGGGGGGCTCTGGTCCCAATCCACGGAGGCTGAACGGGGGGGTGTGGTCCCACTTTGTCCCACAAAGGGAGGATCGTCCCCTGGGACACAGCCTCCAGAAGCCCACACCCCGCTGCAGGGCGCCCGACGCAGGGTGTCTCTGCTGAGCTTGTTTTCTTTCTTCCGAGCTTTGTCCTCCGTGTGAGCCGCCCTTGGTCCCCTTCCCCTCGGGACGTGGGCCGGTGAGCCGAGGCGGCGGGGCAGCCTTTGCCGGGAGGTGAGGATTCCCCAGGGCGCAGATGGAGGCCCAGTGCCCCAGGTGCCCGAGAGAGATTCACCACGGAGATTCACCACCGCCTCTGGGGTGTCCCGCGTCCCCCACCCCCCATCCCCCCACACCACGCCCGCCCTTCGCGCTCATTTCCAGCCCTCCCCGGGGACACCTCAGAGCCCTCTGGGGCTTGCTCATCGGGGTCCCGGACGAACGAGGGGCTGCGGGCGCCACAGCACCCCACACCGGATAACAGTGCGCTGCCCTGTGCGGCGACCACACAGCCCCCCGGGTCCCGGGGGGGGTGGGGGGCCGCTCCTCACGCCAGCCCCGCCCCGCGCCCAGCGCGACCACACGGGCCCGCGTGCAACCCGAGACGCCCACGAGAAACCTTTCCAAACAAGGCCCCGCGCTCTGCCCGTGGTCACGCTCCGTCCACGCTCGGCGCCCGATGGACGGGGCCCCCGGGACCCCGGGCCGGGCCAAGGCTTTGAGGGGCTCCGCGGAGCAGCTGGAGGGGTGGGGCCGCCCCTCAGCCTCAGGAGCCCTGCTGCCTGCAGGACACAGGAAGGGGCCCCCGTGTGGCCATGTGGTCCTCCCTCCCCCGGGCCTCTGCCTCCCCCCCGCACGGCCAGGGGGCTGGGCCTCGGGTCCCGAGGGCCCCTGGGCTGTGCCCATCACCACGGATCTCCGAGGGCTGCTCAAGTGGCACGGCCCGCAGCCGCGCCCCGGCCCCGTCCATCCCCGGGTGTCGCCCCGCGCTGCGTGGACGGCAGCACCGGCGCCCACGGGAGGGCGGCTCTCCTGCCACCCACGGACAGAGCGCAAGGACGGGCGGGGGCCGAGACTCAGCTGGGTGGCTGGAGGGAGCTAGTGCCAGAACATTCTAGCACAGCACCAGGCCGGGCTGTGGGGAGCAGGCCGTGGGGCCCTCGCCCGTCCCGTGTGCTTTATTTCTGCCTCGCAAGGATGAGGCGAGAGGCTCCCAGAGGTCAAGCAAGTGCTGAAGGTCACACAGCGCTCCATGGGCGGCCGGGGCCCGGCCACCGCCACCGCCACCGCCACCGCCACCGCCACCGGCTCCTCAGCGCCCACGGCTCCTCCACCCCCCGATCCACAGCCACAGGCCTGGGCAGAGAACAGGGAGTCCGCTCCTGCCGCGCTCGCCGCAGGGCACCAGCTGAGAGGAAGGGTGGAGCCGCAGGAGAGGGCACGGGGCCTGGAGACAGGGCGCTCGAGTCCCCACCCCTCCCCAGCGGCCCGCCCCCCCAGCCAGCCCGGCCAGCCCCGCCCCCCGTGTCCACCCACCTGTGCCAGCCCCGCCCCCAGGCCTACTAACCCCAGTGCCAGCCCCGCCCCTATACACACCCCACCACAATGCCAGCCCCGCCCCCCATACCCACCCACCCCAGTGCCAGCCCCCCACCTCCCATACCCGCCACCCCAGTGCCAGCCCGCCCCCCGTGCCCACCCACCCCAGTGCCAGCCCCGCCCCCCGTGCCCACCCACCCCAGTGCCAGCCCCACCTCCCATACCCGCCACCCCCAGTGCCAGCCCCGCCCCCCGTGCCCACCCACCCCAGTGCCAGCCCCACCCCCTGTGCCCACCCACCCCAGTGCCAGCCCCACCCCCTGTGCCCACCCACCCCAGTGCCAGCCCACCTCCCATACCCGCCACCCCAGTGCCAGCCCCGCCCCCCGTGCCCACCCACCCCAGTGCCAGCCCCGCCCCCCGTGCCCACCCACCCCAGTGCCAGGCCCCACCTCCCATACCCGCCACCCCAGTGCCAGCCCCGCCCCCTGCCAGCCTCTGTCCAGTCCCCCCCCACTGTGCCCGCCCCGCCCCCTGCCAGCCCCTGTCCAGCCCCCCCCATGCCAGCCCCGCCCCCTGCAGGCGGGCCGGCGTGTCCCCTCTTGGCCTGGCCGGCACCTGCCTTTCTGCGTTCTCTGGCTCCAGCGCAGGCTGTCACTGTGTCGCCTTGGGCAGCGAGGGTGCCCTGGCCGCAGGGGCCGCGGCCCGCCTGGGCTGGGCTGGGCAGGGCCGGGCCGCTCCCTTTCCCTGGGCTTTGGCAGGGGATGACTAGATTTTCAAACTCTTCCTTGAGGAGAATGTGCTGAAGGAGACCATGCCGGAAGGGCCACCAGGCTCCGGTGCCCACGCCGTGGCCCTGGCCGGACGTCGGCGATGTGGAGTTTGCCTACAGCAGCCGAGTTCAGCAGGAGTGGGGGCGCAGGCGCGGGGCAGGGCGGAACCTCGGGGCGCAGGCGCTGGGCACGGGTGGGACCGAGCACACTGGGGAGGGGCAGGCGGAGGCGGGGGAGGGGGGAGGGGCAGGCGGAGGCGGGGGAGGGGGGAGGGGCCCACTCCACCCTGCGCATCTAGGATGCACGATGCCGCCATCGCCTTCGGCTCCCGTCTACAGATTCCGGCCTTTCCCCGGCTCTGGTAGAGATGGAAGTTGGGCCTGGCCCGGGTTCCCATGAATCCAGCGCCGCCAGGCACCTCTCCCTACCTGGATCACGGAACGCACCGGGCTTCGTGCCCCGCCTCTCCCTGCCCCAGGACGTTGGCACGTGCTGCGCTCCGGCCCGGAGCCCTCCCCTCGTACTGTCCTCGCTCTCCCCTCCACTCCCCGTCCTGCCTTCCGGCTCCAGGTCACACGCGCCCTCCACAGGCCGCGCCGGGGCCACGGGCCAGGCCCACAGGTGGCTCGTCTTTCACGCTCCAGGTCTCTCTTTCCTTTGCACAATGTGCCGGCCATCTGACAGGGCGAGCCGGCGGGCCCCATGCGCCACGCCATCCCCACGGCCCGCTCCAGGCCGCCGCGTGGTCCCCGCTGCCCGGGCGTGGCGTCGGGGCCGGGTGGGGGCGCGGGAGGGGCAGGACAGGCCTTCCGTTCCAATCCCGGCAGGTCGGTGCGCGCGCGTCGGGTGGGTGCGGTGAGCGAGGCACCCTGAGAGCGGCCGTGGACTCGGCGTGGGGACCGCGGCCTGCGGCACAGAGCAGAGGCCCCGGGACGCCCGGAGGGTCGGCTCCGTCCGCGTTTCCTTGGATCCCTGGGCCCTGGGTGGCCCCTGCCCCGACGCCATCCAGGGCTCTCTCTGCCCCGTGTGCTGCCTGCTCACCGGGCCGGGCGCGGCGCGGACTGGGCGGGGGCCCCTCCACCGAGGGCACCCGGCTTTCCCGTGGCTGCCCTTGCAAGCGGGGTCTGGGTCCCCAGCCACCGCGAAGCAGGGGCTTCCGTGGCCTGCTTGGGTCCGAGCCACCGGGTCAACTGGCGCAGCACAAGCCACTGGCCTGGAGGCCAGTGCTGGGCCAGGCAGAGGGGGCAGAGACCCCCAGCCCCTCCCCCGCCCCTGCCCAACTCCTCCCCAGCCCCTCCCCCAAGCCCCCTCCCGCAGCCCCTGCCCAGTCCCTCCCCCAGCCCCTCCCCAGCCCCCTCCGCAGCCCCTGCCCAGTCCCTCCCCAGCCCCTGCCCCAGCCCCTGCCCAGCCCCTGCCCAGTCCCTCCCCCAGCCCCTGCCCAGCCCCTGCCCCAGCCCCTGCCCAGTCCCTCCCCAGCCCCTGCCCCAGCCCCTGCCCCAGCCCCTGCCCAGTCCCTCTCCCAGCCCCTGCCCAGTCCCTCCCCAGCCCTCCCCAGCCCCCTCCCGCAGCCCCTGCCCAGTCCCTCCCCCAGCCCCCTCCCGCAGCCCCTGCCCAGTCCCTCCCCCAGCCCCTCCCCAGCCCCCTCCCGCAGCCCCTGCCCAGTCCCTCCCCCAGCCCCTGCCCCAGCCCCTGCCCAGTCCCTCCCCCAGCCCCTCCCCCCAGCCCCTGCCCCAGCCCCCTCCCGCAGCCCCATCCCCCAGCCCCTGCCCAGTCCCTCCCCCAGCCCCCTCCCCCAGCCTCTGCCAGTCCCTCCCCCAGCCCCCTCCCCCAGCCTCTGCCCAGTCCCTCCCCCCTCCCCCTCCCCCAGCCTCTGCCCAGTCCCTCCCCCAGCCCCCTCCCCCAGCCCCTGCCCAGTCCCTCCCCCAGCCCCCTCCCTCAGTCCTTCCCCCAGCCCCCTCCCTCAGCCCCTCCCCAGCCCCCTCCCTCAGCCCCTCCCTAAGCCCCTCCCCAAGCCCCTCCCTCAGCCCCTCCCTCAGGCCCCTCCCCCAGCCCCTCCCTCAGTCCCTCCCCCAGCGCCCTCCCTCAGCCCCTGCCCAGCCCCTCCCCCAGCGCCCTCCCTCCCCCCTCCCCCAGCCCCTCCCTCAGTCCCTCCCCCAGCCCCCTCCCTCAGCCCCTGCCCAGCCCCTCCCCCAGCGCCCTCCCTCCCCCCTCCCCCAGCCCCTCCCCCAGCCCCCTCCCCCAGCCCCACTGAGCCCACTTGTACACCCAGGGCCCCTGGGCTCTTTGCACACGTCGCCACCGTGCCTGGTGCCTGGCATCCCCCGCAGATGCGGTCCCACGAGCGTGGCGGCTCAGCACGGGCGTGTCCTGCTGCTCCCAAAGCCACGCAGGCGCTGTGCACAGCAGGCTGATTATCCCCGCCCTGTCCAGCACCGGGTGGCTGCGTGGGTTTGGCCTCACGGAGAAGGAGGCGCCCCCCCCCCCCACAGGGCCTCGCCGCCCACCACCAT
This sequence comes from Perognathus longimembris pacificus, assembly GCF_023159225.1. Classification (NCBI taxonomy): domain Eukaryota; kingdom Metazoa; phylum Chordata; class Mammalia; order Rodentia; family Heteromyidae; genus Perognathus; species Perognathus longimembris. The sequence continues at coordinate 1,900,645 of NC_063170.1, forward strand.
GCCCAGTCTGCTCTTCCTCACCCACCAGCTCATGTCGTAACGGGAGGAAATGCCAGCAGCCTGCCCCATCCCAGCCGCTCACCACCACCACCACCACCATCACCAACATTACCACCACCACCACCACCATCACCACTACCATCACCACATTACCACCACCATCATCACCACCACCACCACCAACACCATCATCACCACCACCACCACCACCACCATCACCACCACCACCACCACCATCACCACCACCACCACCACCATCACCACCATCACCACTACCACCATCATCACCACCACCACCACCACCATCACCACCACCACCATCACCATCACCACCAACACCATCACCATCACCACCAACACCATCATCACCACCACCACCACCACCACCACCACCATCACCGCCACCACCATCACCATCACCATTATTAGCATCACTGTCATCCCCACAACCACCATCACTGCCATGCAATCACCGTCATCACCATCACTGCCTTAACCACCCCACCCTCCCACGATCGTCCCTTCCTCCTGTGTGCAGCTCCCGTGCCCTGGGAACGGGGAGACCCCATTCTGTTTTTTATTGTTTTTGTTTTGTTTTTTTTCTTTTGGCCAGTCCTGGGCCTTGGACTCAGGGCCTGAACACTGTCCCTGGCTTCTTCACGCTCAAGGCTAGCACTCTGCCACTTGAGCCACAGCGCCACTTCTGGCCGTTTTCTGTATATGTGGTGCTGGGGAATTGAACCCAGGGCCTCATGTATACGAAGCAGGCACTCTTGCCACTAGGCCATATCCCCAGCCGGAGACCCCATTCTGTAAGGAAGCACACACAGCCTCCTCTCCAGAGCGGCCTGCCCCCCCCCCCCCCCCCCCGTGCAGAGGACCCACCGAGGCAGCAGCAGTCGGTAGGCGGGCGAGGCTGAGCTGGGCAGCACACACCGGAGCCTCGGGGGCCGGAGCCCCGTGCGTTTGGCTCAGGCTGAACGCCCTTTACCGCGGGTGGGAAGCATACCGATGGAGGCACTGAGCACAGGCTTTATTTATGTGAAATGAGAAGATTTCACAGTTAATTTAGCTCACTGGACCATTACGCCGGGTAATCCGAGGCAGCCCGTCCGTGTGGTGTCTCAAAGCGGGCCGGTGCGGTTGTTCCGATGGCGGAACACGAGGACAGAAGCGGCTAACTGGACTGTCTGTGGCTGTTCACTGGACGCGCTGCCCCAGCCCGCGTGGCAGGACAGCTTCAGGGGAGGCCACTCGCTCTCCTTGGCGGCTGGGCTTTGGGGGGCGTCCTCTGGCGCTGGTGCTGGGGGCGGCCGCGCCGGCTGCTCTCCCAGGCAGGCTGGAAGCTGCGCCCCTTTGGGTCGCGTCTTCCTTTGTGATCTCCCCCAGTCCCCCACCCCCAGCACCGGCTCCGCTTCCCAGGGCTTGGGGCGGGGAGAAGCCCGTGTTCTGGGCGCTCAGCTTCGCCCACCAGCCACGCTCTGCTTCCTGCTCTGGGGGTTCATGGTGGAGGGGACCGGGGGGGGGGGAGGCTGCCCCACGGCGCGGGACGGGCCCCCAGACACCCGACGGAGTCTGCCGTCTGGAGACGGTGAGGCAGATGCCCGACAACGGCCAAGTGGAGACCAGGGCCTCGGGCTGCCAAGCTCAATGACTCTGCAACCACGAAGTGCTTTCTCGAATGGAAAAATTCTCTAATTCAAGACGCTGGACCTTTCCAAAAATGCACAGCCGCAGTGGAATCCAATGAGATGATCTGGGAGACATGCGGCCTGCGCCCTCCAGGAAACCCGGCAAGGGAAAGGGGGGGGGGCGAGGGGCGGGGGTGGGCAGAGGGCTGAGGAGCAGGAGGGGTGCCGGGGACGGGAGGGCCAAGGGGTGGTGGGGGGAGGGCTGAGGAGCTGGAGGGGGTGCCGAGGGCGGGAGGGCCGAGGGGTGGTAGGGGGAGGGCTGAGGAGCAGGAGGGGGTGCTGAGGGTGGGAGGGCTGAGGAGCAGGAGGGGGTGCCGAGGGCGGGAGGGCTGAGGGGTGGGGGTGGGAGGCTGGAGGGCTGAGGGGTGGGGGCCGGAGGCTGGAGGGCTGAGGAGCTGGAGGGGGTGCCGAGGGCGGGAAGGCCGGGGAACGCAGGCCTGGGCGCAGCGGTGGGCTGTGGGCAGCGAGGCCCCACTGCCGGGCTGCGGAGCGGATTCTCACTGGCCAGCGCAGTGTTCGCCCAGGAGGAGGCTGGAGGCTGGGCGGGGCTCGTGCACGACTGGGGCGGAGCTCCTGCCTGATGGGGGCGGGGCTCGTGCATGACGGAGGCGGGGCTCCCGCATGACAGGGGCGGGGCTCGTGCCTGATGGGGGCAGGGCTCGCGATGACGGGGCCGGGGCTCCTGCAGGACGGGGCGGGGGGGGGGGGGGCTCGTGCATGACGGGGGCGGGGCTCCTACACGATGGGGGCGGGGCTCCTGCACGATGGGGGCGGGGCTCCTGCACGACGGGGGCGAGGCTCGTGCCTGATGGGGCGGGGCTCGCGCATGACGTGGGCGGGGCTCCTGCACGACGTGGGCGGGGCTCCTGCACGACGGGGGCGGGGCTCCTGCACGACGGGGGCGGGACTCGTGCCTGATGGGGGCGGGGCTCGCGCATGACGGGGGCGGGGCTCCCGCATGACAGGGGCGGGGCTCCTGCACGACGGGGGCGGGGCAGGGGGCCATTGGTGGTCGCATCTGCCATTTCTTCCATGGGACCAAATATATTCCAGAATTAAAAACCTTGAAACAAAAATCTATGGAAATTGTTTTCAGGAAGGGGAGGGAAGATGAGAGAGAGAGGTGGAGGGGGGAGTTTGACTGGGGTACATGGTATGGCCCCCCTCCCCATGAGGTCCACCCCTCGGGAGATCTGGAAGCTGTGTGCCACTGGCCTGAGAGACCGTAGGAGGGGGGCGCCCACTTTGTCCTGAGCAGGGGGGGGCGCCCACTTTGTCCTGAGCACGGGGAGGGGGGGCCGCTTTGTCCTGAGCACGGGGAGGGGGGCGCCTCCTCCATCATGACCAGAAGCCGCTGCTCAGGTGACTCGCCGCCCGGGCCGTGCGGAGCGGGGCTGTCACGGGAGTGACCCGCGCTCTGGCGGCTGTCCCGGGGCGCGGGGCGGGCGGGGCCGCACATCCGGGCACCGCGGGCGCCTGCTTCCCGGACCGCAGCAGCGCCGCTCAGAGAAGGGGGCGCAGTCGACTTTCAAGTCGTCGCCAGAAACCACAGCTAAGCAAACCGTCGTGCGGGCCCCTGGGGGCCGATGCTTGGGGGGGGCTCTGGCCCACGAGGGGAGCCGGAGCGCGGCCCCTGGGCCCCTCGCCTCGCGCTTCAGGCCGGCCGCGCCTCCGGAGGCGGGAACGCCGCGCCCGAGCCGGGAGGCCGCCGGCCCCCCGCGGGCGTCTCGCTGGCACGCTCCTGGCTGTGGGCGGCGAACACTCCGCACCCTCCGCGGGGAGGCCCTGGAAGGTGTGACTGCCCACCGAAGGCCGCACCCCTCAAAGGCCGTGCCCCTCAAAGGCTGCGCCCCCCCAAAGGCTGCGGCCCATCAAAGGCTGTGCCCCTCAAAGGCCGTACCCCTCGAAAGGCCGTGCCCCTCAAAAGGTTGCCGCCCCTCAAAGGCCATGCCCACCCCCAAAGGCTGTGCCCCTCAAAGACTGTGTCCCCCCCCGAGGCCACGGCCCTCAAAGGCTGTGCCCCTCAAAGGCCGCGCCCCTCAAAGGCTGTGCCCCCCCCAAAGGCCCTGCCCGCCAACACCGTGCTCGCCCAAGGCCATGCCTGGTGAAAGCCTTGCTCGCCCAGGGCTGCGCCCGTCGCAGGCCGCGCCCGCGGAAGGCTCGGCTTCTCCCCGGCGCTCGGGGTGGACAGGCCCGGGGAGCGCCGAGTGCCGTGGCTTCCCGCCGAGCCCGCGGAAGCCCCCGGAACCTTCCACGCTGGGTGGGCCGCGCCTGAAGGCTGCCGCCCAGCAGCTTCGCGGGCAGCCGGGCGGGGGGAAGCGGGCCGGGCGGCTGGGCCTCCGCACCCAGGCCGCAGCCACGCGGGCTCCCGGCCGAGCCCCCGGGAGCGGGGAGGCGGGCGGGCGCCGGGGCCGCCGCGGGGGGCGGGGAAGGGCCCCCCGTTCTGAGCCACGGCCGCACTGGGCCTGGCAGCCCGGGCCTCTCCCCGCCCGCCCAGCGCCCCGATCCGCGCTGGGGTTTCCTGGCCTGGCTCCCGCTCGGCGGGGCTCCGAGCCCCAGACCCGCCCGCCCGCCGCGCCGCTGCCGCTGCGAGTCCTCCGTGGCCCTGGCTGTCCTTCTTCCCGCAGCACCCACGCAGAGCCCCGCACGCCACGAGGACACCGGGCCCCAGAGCCCGGTGAGGTGAAGGTTCACCCCGGGGCAGAGGGCGCCGGGCCTGAGGCGGGGCGAGCCCGTCCCCGCCCTGCAGCACCGCACGCGGCCCCGCCCCGTCCCGCTCCCAGCCCCGCCCCCCGACAGCCCAGCCTCCCAGGGGGGCCTGGGGTGGCGGGCTCCCCAGAGGCAGGGGGGCCCCTCAGAGGAGACCCGCCCAGCCCCTCACTTTGTGACCCACAGGGGAGGCCCAGCAAGGCTGCCCCCTTGCCGGAGTTCCCCCCATGGTGCTCTGTCGGGGAGGGGCCGAGAACCCCGAAGTGCGGGACTCAAGTACGGCTAGAGGACAGAGCGGGAGACGGGAGCCACGCAGAGAGGACAGGGCGGGGGGGGGGGGGGACACGCGGAGAGGACAGAGCGGGAGGGGGGGACGCGCGGAGAGGACAGAGCGGGAGACGGGAGCCACGCAGAGAGGACAGGGCGGGGGGGGACACGCGGAGAGGACAGAGCGGGGGGTGGGGGACACGCGGAGAGGACAGGGCGGGAGGGGGGGACACGCGGAGAGGACAGAGCGGGAAGGGGGGGACGCGCGGAGAGGACAGAGTGGGGGCCGCGCGGAGAGGACAGGGCGGGAGGGGGGGGACGGGTGGAGAGGACAGAGCGGGGGGCGGGGGACGCGCGGAGAGGACAGGGCGGGAGGGGGGGGACACATGGAGAGGACAGGGCGGGAGGGGGGGACGCGCGGAGAGGACAGAGCGGGGGGAGGGGGACACATGGAGAGGACAGGGCGGGAGGGGGGGACGCGCGGAGAGGACAGGGCGGGAGGCGGGGAGCCAGGCCCCGCGCGGAGAGGCGGGGCTCCAGCTCACGCGGCCGCGCCCCGGTGAGGGACGGCAGCGGGGCCCTGGGCGCACTGCACGGGCGTGTCGGGCCTCAGCCGGGTCTCGCAGCGCCCCGGAAAGGACGGGCACCAGCCTGTCAAAGACAGTGAAACGCCCTCTTCTTTAGCGCTGTGAAACACCTTGCAGCGCTGATCTGGCCCGCAAGCGGGCACCTGACTGCTCGCGCGGGTACGAGTGTGCCCGGCCACCAGGCCTGTGCCGCCACCGGGCAGCCCCGGAGGGCCGGGGGCACGGAGCCCCGGGGCGGGAGCCACGGCCCACGGCTGCTGCTGGAGCCTGGGCCTCGCGGGGCGCCTGGGCCCCGTGTGCGGGGGGGGGGGGGCAGCACGGCCGGCACAGCCGCCGCCCGGAGCCAATGAGCATGGGGCGGGGAGGGCCCGGCCCACCCTGCGGGCGCTCTGCGGGCCACCCCTGCCCATTCACCCTGGAACCCCCGACAGGCCTCCGTTTGGAACTCCATCGCCTTGAACCCCGTGCCGGGGGCAGCAGAGAGCGCGCGGAGGGCGGCTGGGCTCGGGGCAGGGGCGGAGGGCGGGGGCACCGCAGTGTCCGCAGCATCAGGCTGTGGGGTCAGAACACTGGAGAGGAGGACTCCCCCCCATCCCCACACACAGGGAGGACTGCGGGGCCCCAAGTCATTGCCCACCCCCCCGAGGCCTCCCCTCGGACGCTGCTCTCCCCCCACCCAGAGACCTCCCCCCAGGACTCTGCCCCTTCACCGGAGGCCTTCCCCGGGGACCCCGCCTCCCCCCCACCCCCGCAGCCTGGAGGCCTCCTGGGATGCTGTCCCCTCCCCCCCCCCCAGCCGAGCAGGGCCTGAAGGGGACAGGATGGACCCCCGAGTCCAAGGTCACAGAGGCTGCTGTGCAGGGAGCACAGCCCCAGTCAGAGGACGACAGAGACGGCGTCCTGCGTGGTGCTGAGGACGATCTCCATCCAGAGCAGCCTCCGCACGCTCTGCTTAGTCACTCGGTGGAACCGGGGCTTGAACTAGGGCCTTGAGTCCGCTGGTGTTCTACCACTTGAGCCACATCTCCTTAGTTATTTTTCAGATAGGATCATGCGCCTTCTATCTTTTCTGGGCCAAACCACGCCATTCCTGCCGATGGCCTCCCGCGTCGCAGGCCGGCGTGCAGAAGGCACCGGGTCCAGCCTGGTCGCTGAGATACTCGAGTCTCACGACTTTCTGCCTGGGCTGACGTCAAGGGGTGACCCTACCAAGCCCTCCCTCTGGAGTGGCTGGGGCTACGGGCAGGGGCCACTGCACCTGATGTGCATTTGAATCGAAGCCATCTGGTGCCCACTGGCGGTGGCGGTGCGCGCCTGTGTCCTCTGTGCCACGCCGCGCCGACCAGACACAGCCTGGTTCTCCCGCCAGAACTCCTCTCCCCGATGCTGGGGCCATGAGCCGGTGCTGGGCCTGTGGGTGACTCAGTTTCCCCTCTGTAAAGACGAAGCAGGCGTCACGCCCCGCTTCCTAGGGTTAGAAAGGAGTCGCTGAGCGGAGAACAGGGGCAGCCCTGCGGCTGGGCACAGCCCCGCCCTGCCCAGGAACACATGCGCACGCACGCGCACGCACACGCACACACATATACATGCACGCACACACGCCCGCGCGCACACCGCCTCCCTGGGCGCTCCTCCAGCCTCCAGGGCCTGCTGGCCTTCCCCTCAGGGGCTTTTGGCATCGGAGGGCCTCTGCCACCATTTTGTGTCTGCCCGGCCCATCGCCTGTGGAGACAATAGAGGGGTTTGTGGGTGGCGGGTGAACCCCATTTTCTTGCCCCTTGGGGATCCCCGCGCCTGCCTGTTTCTTGGCTGCCGGGCTCAGAACCTACAGAGCTGGGCGAGCTTTCGAAGGCAGGTGAGGCGGTCACAGAAGGCCCACGGGCCGGGGCCGGGGCCCTGTGGCCTGGCTGTGGCCCGAGCTCCGGCCCCGAGAGCCCCCTGCAGTTCTGCTCCGTGCGGCCCCACTGGGGGACCCGGCCTCTGTGTGGAAGGGGCGTGGGGGGGGCGGGAAGAGCCGAGGGCTCGCTCCGGCTCCGAACGCACACGCACCGTCCGGGGCTTTCTAAATGACAGCACCTGTTAACTGTCGGGTTAGGTATGACCTATTAAACATTTACCGCCCATTTCCTGTACACGTCTGGCGAGGCCGGCAGGAAATTCAGAACAAATTAAACAGCAGCTGCAACCCCTCACGCTCTGGCGCTCCCTCCGCGGCCCCGTGCGGGGCTGTAAAACACGAGGGGCACAGCTATTAGGGACAGGCCGGTTCCATCAAGGAAGCGTCCCCCCATCTCCTGCCAACCAGGCCCCATAAAGTTAAATGGGCCGGTGCGCGTCCCCCCCCCCCCCCCCAGCGTCCGCCCGCACGCCGGCCGTCTATCTGGAGGGGCTCTCGCATCCCACCGCCCTCGCCCCCCTCCGCGGCCCCCCTCCCCGCCGTTCCCACACCGTTTCACATGTGGTCCGAGAGGGGCACTTCCTGCCGTTAGAAAAAGCAAACGCGAGACCCCGGCACACACAGCCCGCGCGGAACACCCAAGTCGACCGTGCGAGCGGCCTAATCTGTTCCATATGACGGGCAGCGCGGCCCGCAGGGGCGGCCGAACCCGGGGCAGGACTCAGAGCGGCCCCCCCCCCCCCCGCCTGCACAGCCCCCTCAGAACAGGAGAGCTCCCGGGAGGGGGGGGTGGGCAGCCCGGCCTGGTGTTGGGGCTGAGCGGCCTACTGCGCACCCCACCCACCCGCACCGCGCTGCCTCCACCTGGAAAACAAACGCTGGGAAGCACTGATGCAATTGCAACGTAAACACGCTCGCCCCACATTTCCCACCTCCCCGGGGGGCGGGGGGGTGCGGCCGCACAGCTTGATGGGAGAACCAGCTGGGTCTTTCCACGGGGCGCGGTGTGGCCCCCGCCAAGTCCACAGACAGCTGTCCCTCCGGTGTGGGGGTGACGGGGCCCCCCGGTGCCGCGGCGGGATGACCCGCGTCATGTCACGTCGGTGACAGGGAGCCTCGCCGTTCCCGGCGGCCAGGTGGGAAGGGCCGGGAGCAGGTGGGCGCGCACCGCCAGTGCTCGGCGTCTCCGTGACTTTCCCCGGCGGCGGGGGGGGGGGGGGGTCGGTCCCCGCCCAGGGCCCCTTTCCCAGCCCCCGCCTGCTTATCTGCCCGGCCACATCCAAAATAGAGCCTCCACTTCCTGTTTCCTACTTCCTGCTTCCTGCGCCCTAGCTCCATAAACCATGCTCCTTGAGAGGTGCTAAAAATGGAAAGCACGAGATGAAAGCGCTGCTGGGAAGATTTATTCCAGCCATAAAAGTCCCCGCAGGGCCCTGCAGACGGAATTGTCACCTCCGTGCGGGCGGCGCTGCTCCCGCGTCCCCGAGCTGAGCTCTGTCCGTAATTCCCTTAAACCCTAGCGGGCCGACCATTTGTGGGCTGGCCGCTTTGCATGACTTGACAAATTAGGACAGTAAATTTCGGGTGTCTTAAGTACTAAATGAGGTCATTTGTCTAATGAGCCAATCCACTGCCCAGCGTTTGACCCCGGCCCGGCAGGGCGAGTTCACAGGGAGTTCTGAGCCGGAGGCCTGGCCTCCCTCATCCGTCCTTGGCTTCCAGAAGAACCGCTCAGAGGGAGGGCTGGGAACCGGAGTCCAACCCCAACACCTACTTGTCAGGCAACCAAGGAAAGGCGCGAAGGGAGCCCTGCGGCCTCACAGTCTCCCCACTCCCTCCTCGGGGTCCACCCCACCACCGCCGCCCTCCCCTCGGACTGGCTTTTTGAGCACTTCCCAGGTCCCGTTGAGGAACGCACGGAGTGCTGTGCTTGCCCCGTCTCGGCCAGCCCGCGCAGCAACCCCGTGAGACGCTGCCTCCACCAGCCTCGTGTGCCCGATGAGAAAATAAACCTCCCGGGTTCCGGCTCTGCCGCGCGTTCACGTGTCGGCTATCCCCCAGCATGCACCGGACGCCAGACACCGGAGGCGCGGGGCTGGTCAGGCTGAAGCTGCTACCCTGGCCGGTGAACAGCCATGCATATTCATCACTGTAACAGAATTCGAGAGTGACTATAATCCAGGCAAAAGTATACCCGGGGCACCAAGGAGCCCCCCTTCTGTCTCAAACGTTCCCTGCGTTATGCGTATCCATCGGGGCCTTTTCCCACGATCGCCACCGGTACCCGCTTCCCACCCACAGGCAGCCCTGGTGCGGGCACGCACGCGTGTCCTGTCCGGCCACGGGTCCACCAGGTCGCTGCTCTTTGGGGGCCCTGTGGAGGAGCCGATGCTCTCCGTCACGACCTGGAGGGGGTCCCAGGCCCCCTCGCCTTGGGGGGGGGCGTATTGGCCCCTCTCCTCCCTGGGAAGGAAGAGAACAGACGTAGCTATGAAAGGAGGAATTTGGTAGGGGCACCATTGCCGGATTTATTCACGACCACGGTGCAAAGCCCAGAGCCTGCTAAGCTCCCGCTCCCCAGATCCCCTCCGGCCAGTGCCAGGCCAGCCCTGCGGGGCCCTCCCTCCGCGCGGTGCTGCCCCCCAAGCTTCTGGCGGGGCCGGGCGCCGCTGGTCACAGCCATGGCCGGCTCTGCCCGAGGGGGTCTTCTAGGGGCTGCACCCACCCAGCTCCATACCTGAGCACTGGGGGTCACCTCCGTCCCCAGACTCGGGAAGAGACACGGTGGCGCTCCCGATTCCTGGGGTGGGCCTCCCCGAGGTGCGCCTTGGCGTGGGGGGGTCCCCTCCACTCTGAAGATGGACACCTCTCCAAGAGCCCCGGGGGGTCCTCAAAAAGCAGAAATCGTTGAAAATGAGCTACACAGCGTGTGAGTGGGGACGGGAGAGAAAAACGGGGGGGGGGCAGGAGCCAGGGAAGGGGGGCCACCGTCCAGACAGAAATGTCCTCTTCGCCGGACTCGCGTAACCGTGACCCCTCTGCACATCACCTCGGTGGTAGCCATCATTCTTTAAGGCGGCAGGTAGGGCCGGGGGGGCGGTGATGAAATGCGGCCCACGGGGGCGTCCAGACCCCGCGCCCGCCACGTCCCTCGGCCTTCCCTTCCCTTCCTGGATTTTTCTGGAGAAAGCCACCCTGGCCGCCCGGCTCCCTGGAACAAAACCTCCATTCTCCGCGCTGAGCCGGTCCACGCGGGGAGCCGGCCTCCGCCGCCCCGGCGGCTGTCAGGTTTCCATTAGGCCGGGGAAACACCGCAGGAAATGAGTCCAGGAAAGGAAGGCGGTGATTTCTTTTTAATTTCAAATTCCAGATTTATTATTATTTTCTTTAAATGACAGTCTCCTGGCCATGCCAGGTCGGGGAGGAATGCGAAAAATGCACAACCCGGAGCAGAGGAGGTGCAGCTGGGTCCTTCCATTGTGTCTCACGGAGCCTGCGGTGCGGGCCCGGCCCGCGGGGCCTGGGGGGCCTGGGGGGGGCCTGGGGGGGGGCCGGGGGGGGCCGGGGGGGACCCCGGGTGGCAGCCGCAGCGTCCTGGGCTTGCTTCCCGGGGAAGGCCGGGGCCACCGCTCTCGGTGCCCGCCGTGCCAGACGCCCGCAGAGCCCCGCGGGCGGCCACGCGGCCTGTCCCGCTCAGAGCTGAAGGCCACTAGGATCGGCCACGTTTTACGGAGGGGAAACTGAGGCACGGCGGCGAGGCCACGGCCCCTGGGCCGCAGGGCCGCCGGGTGGGGGGAGCAGGGGGGTCCCGGCCGAGCCGCACCTGGCCGGCCGCTCAGGCGAGTGCGGGCGTCGGGGGGGGGGCAGAGCTGCAGAGCTCACCGTGAACCCCAAACCCGCGGCCGCCACGCCGCCGCCCCCCCCCCCCCCGAGTCCCGGGAGCGAGGGTGGCGGCGAGCGCGGCGGGACCCGACGGCGCAGGCGCAGGCGCGCGGAGGCGCCCGGGCGGGGCGGGAGGAGCGGAGGGCGCCCCCCCCACGTCCTCCCTGGGAACACGGCCCGCGTGGGGACGGCGGCCACGCAGCGCGCCCCGGCGGGTCACCGGGAGCCGCGCATGCGCAGCCCTGGAGCCCCGCCCCCGCCGCCCCCCACGTCCTCCCTGGGAACACGGCCCCGCCCCGCGCCGCCCCCGCCGCCCCGTCTGCCGGGGACCGGTGACCTCACACGGTGACCTGGCGGAGGAGGGGCCGTGGGGGGCCGGGGAGGGGGGTCCGGGGGCGTGAGGCCGGCCCTGCAGACGGAGCCACCGCCACGCCCTCTGCCCCCGCTCCGGCCACGGCCAGTTCAGCCGTGTGGACCGTGGGGGCCGCCGTGTCCCGCGGGGGGCCACGGGGGAGGAGGCCCTGATTTCCCAGCAACCCCGGGGCAACAAGCCGGGTGCTCCCGGAGCTGCCCCTGCCGGCCCCCGGCCCCGGGCGGGCGGCCACAGGCCCGGCGCGGGCACCGGCACGGAGCCGCCCACACCCAGGCGGGCCGGCGACCCGGCCTCCAGCTCCCCGGGCCCGGAGGCACCCCAAGTCAGCCTCCACCCGGGGACCGCGTGGGAGGGGGGTGGCACCGCATCGGGACGGGCAGCTGCTAGATGCCCACCGCAGGCCCCGCGGAGCCCATCGCCGCCGGCGTCTCCCGTGGCCTGGACGCGGGCTCCGCGGGGCCGTGGGTCTGCAAGAGCGAGCTTCTCACTCCCCGACGGCTCCCCGCGCGCCCACAGGCCTGGGGGTTCTTCCTCCCGCGTGTCCCGGGGACCCCCACCCCCAGGATGGGCTGAGCTCCTCCGTCAGGAGGTTCCAAAGCGCCCCCCCGCCGCCCCGCTTCGTCTCCCTCCTCCCGGAGATCCAGGCGCTCGGTGGCCTTTGTGGAGCCGGCTCCGATGACTTCACGGGGAGAGAATGGGGCCTTTGCCCTGGACGCAGCCTCGGCCGGGGGGCGAGCGGGGGGCATTAGGAAGACAGATCATCCCGGGACTGTCAGAGCGCAGCTCGGCTTTCACCCCCGCGCAGCGCGGGGGGGGGGGGGGGGCGGCCAGGTCCCCCGCGGGCCCGGGGGGGGGGGCGGCCGGGTCCCCCGCGGGCCCGGGGGGGGGGGCGGCCGGGTCCCCGGGCAGCGCCGGCGGGGGGGGGGGCGGCCGGGTCCCCCGCGGGCCCAGGGGGGGGGCGGCCGGGTCCCCCGCGGGCCCGGCTCCCGGGAGGCGCTGACGTGGTGATCCGGCCCGCGGGGCCCGGACGAGGCCCCGTTTTGCCCCCGCTGTGGGGACTCGCGGGCTCCGAAGCGCATGAGTGGTGCTGGCGGTTGTAAGACGCCCCAGCCCCCCGGGGACAGGCAGGCTCACAGAAAGGCTGGGCGCCCTGCGTGTCGTAACCCCCCCCCCCCCCCCGGCCTGCCATGTTCCCATAAATCTTGATTTTGTAACGGAGCAGCGGGGAGGCTCCCGGCCTCGGGTTTCACAGGTGAGCCCGGGCCGACGGGGGGCGTGGGAGCGGGGGTGGGGCCGACGGGGGGCGTGGGAGCGGGGGTGGGGGCGGCGGGGGCGTGGGAGCGGGGGTGGGGCCGACGGGGGGCGTGGGAGCGGGGGTGGGGGGGCGTGGGAGCGGGGGTGGGGGCAGAGGAAACCCTCCCCACCCCGGCCCCGGCCGGGCCCCCCAGCTCCAGGCAGGAACCCCAGCCATCTGCTCCCTTCCCAGCCCAACGCCAGACTGGCTCGCGCCCGGCGGGGGGGGCCGCGGCCCCCAGGCTCTGCCCGGGGAGCCCCGGGCGCGGTGGGCGCCTCACCTGAGTCGCTCGTCCCCCACAGAGCGGCGGCCCGTGCCCAGCCGCCCCCCGCGGACCCCCGGCCGCCGGGGCCGTCTTCCCGGGACCGGACCCAGCCGCGCTGAGCCGCCCTGAGCCGCCCTGCCGCTCGGACGCGGGTCCCATTCGAGCCCCAAGCCCGGATGTGAGGGAAGCGGTGGGCTCGTGGGGAGACGTGGGAGGCGTCTCCACAGGGAGGGACTCCCGACGGGACGCAAGGGGCACCCAGAGAGGGGGTGGCCGCCTTGAGCCACCAAGAGGCCCCGGCCAGGCCCGTTAAAACACGAGTAAGAAGCTCAGGCCGGCGGTCCACCCTGTAACCCCAGCCGCCTCAGACGCTGCGATCTGGGGTACCGTGGCTCGAGGCCAGCCTCGGCAGACGACCGCCCGAGACCCCCTTCTCAACCAGGCGCTGGGACGGGGCGCCGGCCGGTCACCCCAGCTAGGACACAAAGCCTGGCACGGGCCGGTGGCACCCGGCTCGTGCCTGGGCAGGAACTGAGATCCTACCTCCCCAAGAACAGGGGCCCGGAAGCATAGCCCCGTGGTCAGAGCGCCGGCCTGGCAAGCGCGAGGCCCTGGGTTCCAACTCCAGCAGGGTGAGCGCCCAGCGCCCTGCCCAGCCCCGCGCCCAGCCCCACGCCCAGCCCCACGCCCAGCGCCGCGCCCAGCGCCCTGCCCAGCCCCGCGCCCAGCCCCGCGCCCAGAGCCACGCCCAGCCCCGCGCCCAGAGCCACGCCCAGCCCCGCGCCCAGCCCCGCGCCCAGAGCCACGCCCAGCCCCGCGCCCAGCCCCGCGCCCAGCCGCACGCCCAGCCCCACGCCCAGCGCCCTGCCCAGCCCCGCGCCCAGCCCCGCGCCCAGCGCCCTGCCCAGCCCCGCGCCCAGCCCCGCGCCCAGCCCCGCGCCCAGCCCCGCGCCCAGCCCCGCGCCCAGCCCCACGCCCAGCGCCGCGCCCAGCGCCCTGCCCAGCCCCGCGCCCAGCCCCGCGCCCAGCCCCGCGCCCAGCGCCCTGCCCAGCCCCGCGCCCAGCCCAGCGCCCAGCACCACGCCCAGAGCCGCGCCCAGCCCCGCGCCCAGCGCCGCGCCCAGCCCCGCGCCCAGCCCCGCGCCCAGCGCCCTGCCCAGCCCCGCGCCCAGCGCCCTGCCCAGCCCCGCGCCCAGCCCCGCGCCCAGCCCCGCGCCCAGCCCCGCGCCCAGCCCTGCGCCCAGAGCCGCGCCCAGCCCTGCGCCCAGCCCCGCGCCCAGCCCCGCGCCCAGCCCCGCGCCCAGCCCCGCGCCCAGCGCCCTGCCCAGCCCCGCGCCCAGCGCCCTGCCCAGCCCCGCGCCCAGCCCCGCGCCCAGCCCCGCGCCCAGCCCCGCACCCAGAGCCACGCCCAGCGCCCTGCCCAGCGCCCTGCCCAGCCCCGCGCCCAGCCCCGCGCCCAGCCCCGCGCCCAGCCCCGCTCCCAGAGCCGCGCCCAGCCCCGCGCCCAGCGCCCTGCCCAGCCCCGCGCCCAGCCCCGCGCCCAGCGCCCTGCCCAGCGCCCTGCCCAGCCCCGCGCCCAGCCCCGCGCCCAGCCCCGCGCCCAGCCCCGCTCCCAGAGCCGCGCCCAGCCCCGCGCCCAGCGCCCTGCCCAGCCCCGCGCCCAGCCCCGCGCCCAGCCCCGCGCCCGCGGGCCTCCCGCCACGGTCTGGAACCCCTAGGAGGGAGACAGGAGGGCGTGAGAGGATCCCAGGAGGAGACGGAAGTCGGCTGCGTGGCCTGGCGTCAGCCCTCAACCCACACGAAGACCGTGAGAAGGAAGAACCGCCTCGCGCGGGGGGGACGCGGGCGCCGGCGGCCAGCTCAGCCTGGGCCCGGTCCCCGGGCTGAGCTCTCCCCCCCCCCGGGGGCGTCCGGGAGGGCTGGGGCAGCCAGCGGGGTCCGGCACCCGGGCGCAGCAGCCCGGTCCGGGCGTCCTCGCGGGCAGGGCTCCGGGCTGTCAGCGCCGGGAGCCCTCGGGTGATTCATGGCCGGGAAGGGAGCCGATGGCCCGGCCGGGCCGCATCAATCTCCCTGGAGACGGCAGAGGGCCGCCGCCCGCCCGCCCGGGCCCTGAGAAAGGGCCTCCTCCGGGGTCCCGGGCGCCCGCCAGGGCTCACCTGCAGACAGCCGGGAGCCGCGCGCGGGGGGGCGGGGGGGCTCGGGGCGGCGCTGGGCCGAGCCGGGGGTCCAGCGGCTGGGGAGGGGAGCCCAGCCCCGCGGCCTGGTGTCTGAGGTCTCCTCTTGGCGTCGTGTGTTTGTGAGTGGGGGTGCGGGGCGTCCCGGCGTCGGGTGAGGGTCAGCGGGGCTGAACGCCAGCTGCTCTTCCTTTACGGCCGGGCCCGGCGGCCACGGCCACGGCCAGGAGCGCCGGCTCCACACCCCACCGCCTCCTGCTGGTCTCAGACGGGAGTTCAGAGGCGGGGGGGGGGTCCCTTCCCTCAGGACTTGGGATTCTGTCCCGGCCCCCCCGCCCCCCGCCCCCCAGCACATGGGCTGCCATTTGTTGGCACTGCCCGGGTGGCAAGAACAAATGCTCCCGCCTAGGGCCGAGCACCTGGGAGGCGGCCGGTGGCCGGGGCCTGGCCCTCCCCCCAGGGACGCCCTCCGTGCCCTCCCCCCGGGCCTGGCCCTCCCCCCGGGGACGCCCTCCGTGCCCTCTCAGGCATCGGCCTCTAGCGCGCGTCCTGAGAAGCCCGCCTGCGCGCTCCTCCCTGGCTCTGCACAGACACCGGGGCTCCCGGGCCAGGAGCCAGGGCAGGGTGACAGACGCCGACGCGGGCCGGGAAAGGGACACCCCCTAATGGCTCCAGCAGATGCTGCAGGGGAGGGGCCGGAGGCACCCTCTGCCCGCCCACCGATAACCTCTGACCTCTCCTCTCAGCAGGCCGGCCCGGGGGTCCCAGCCCCGGGAAGGCCAATAAATATTGGGGCCTCGCCCCCCCCACCCCGCCTCCCGCCTCGGAGAGGGCGGCCACACTTCTTATGAGAACTCCGTGCTGACCCCGCGGAGGCGGAGCCTGGGGACGGCGGGCGGGGGCCGGGTGGGGGCCGGGCGGGGGCCGGGCGGGGCGGCCCGGCTTCATCCTGGGGCTCCGCCGTGCGGACCCCACCCGGGTGTGACCTACGGTGCCACCGGGGAACAGGCCACCCAGGGCCGGAGGGCGGGGCCCGGCGGGCGCGGAAGCCCCGTGCCAAGCCCAGGGCCCGCGGGGCGCTCTGAGCCTGCTCTGGGAGGTGAGCCTGGCGGGGGCGGGGCCGGAGGACGGGGCGGGCTCAGGCTTCTCCCGGCCCGGCCGCACACCCGCACCCCGATGCCTTCCGGGGGCGCAGAGCCGGGGCCTCCCGCACACCCCCACCTCCCAGGGGCGCAGAGCCGGTACACTGGCGTAAGCATACGGTCATGCGCATATAAACAGCTAAGTGCATTTCCTTACGTACACGTGTCGGCGTGTGCACACGTGGACCTATACCTCACACACACGTACGCCCATGCAGTCTGCACTCGCACCACACTGTCCGTTTTCATGGAGTGGTGATCGTACCATGTTGTCATAGGAAGACACAAGATTCTTTTTCATGGCTACCAACAGTTTCCCTGCGTGAGAAGTTCATCATCTATCATAGACACTATAGATCACTATATACTACGCAACTGTAGACACTACAGATCACTGTACACCACGCAACTGCGGACACTACAGATCACTGTACACCACGCAACTGTAGACACTACAGATCACTGTACACCACGCAACTGTAGACACCACAGATCACTGTACACCACGCAACTGAAGACACCACAGATCACTGTACACCACGCAACTGCGGACACCACAGATCACTGTACACCATGCAACTGTAGACACTACAGATCACTGTACACCACGCAACTGTAGACACCACAGATCACTGTACACCACGCAACTGCAGACACCACAGATCACTGTACACCACGCAACTGCAGACACCACAGATCACTGTACACCACGCAACTGCAGACACTACAGATCAGCATACACCACGTAACTGCGGACACCACAGATCACTGTACACCACGCAACTGCAGACACTACAGATCACTGTACACCACGCAACTGCAGACACTACAGATCACTGTACACCACGCAACTGTAGACACCACAGATCACTGTACACCACGCAACTGCAGACACCACAGATCACTGTACACCACGCAACTGCAGACACCACAGATCACTGTACACCACGCAACTGCAGACACCACAGATCACTGTACACCACGCAACTGCAGACACCACAGAATACTGTACACCATGCAACTGCAGACACCACAGATCACTGTACACCACGCAACTGCAGACACTACAGATCAGCATATACCATGCAACTGCAGAGGGCACGGGTCAGTATACACCACGGAACCGCAGAGGGCACGGGTCAGTATACACCACGGAACCGCAGAGGGCACGGGTCAGTATACACCACGGAACCGCAGAGGGCACGGGTCAGTATACACCACGGAACCGCAGAGGGCACGGGTCAGTATACACCACGGAACCGCAGAGGGCACGGGTCAGTATACACCACGGAACCGCAGAGGGCACGGGTCAGTATACACCACGGAACCGCAGAGGGCACGGGTCAGTATACACCACGGAACCGCAGAGGGCACGGGTCAGTATACACCACGGAACCGCAGAGGGCACGGGTCAGTATACACCACGGAACCGCAGAGGGCACGGGTCAGTATACACCACGGAACCGCAGAGGGCACGGGTCAGTATACACCACGGAACCGCAGAGGGCACGGGTCAGTATACACCACGTAACCGCAGAGGGCACGGGTCAGTATACACCACGGAACCGCAGAGGGCACGGGTCAGTCTGCAGCTCCTTCTCGGCCCCGTGGGTCAGTACGTGCCACGGAGCTGCGCGCGCCACGGATCGCCATCTGCACGACGCTCCCCTGGGCCGTGCTCCCTGCTGTGGCCATGGTGGCCTCGAGGTCCCTCCTGGATCTGGGCCCTGCTTCTCCTTCCTGGGGTGTCTGCAGCCCTTCACCGGCATCCACCTCCGGGGGCCCCGGGGGGCCTCGAGTCCCGTGGGCGGCCCGGCGTCCTGGGTGCCTGTGGGGCGTCCGCGGTGGGCGCCCAGCCTCCCTCCTGCCCCCCTCCGCAGACAGGCACTGCAGGCGGGGCCGGGAGGCGCAGGGGAGGAGGGGTGGGGTCTGTGGACGCGTCGTCACCCCGACCTCCCCGGTGCGTCAGCTCCGCGGGCCCCCGGGGGGCCGGGACGCACGGAGGGCGAGGGCGTGCGGGAGTCCGTCCCGCAGCCGCGAGGCGGCCAGCGCCCCCCCAGGCCCGGCCGGCCGCGGAGACGGCGGTGGCTCTGGGCTCTTTTCCCCCAGGACTCGTGAAACCGTCTCCGTCTGCTGCCGTCGGCCGGGTCCTCGCCGGCCGCGCGGTGACCCCTGGAGCTGGGGGGGAGGGCGTCACTCCCCCCTCACCCACCGAACCCCCTGGGCGGCGGGGGCCGGCGTGACCTCCGCGGCGCGGCCCCGGGGGGCCTGGAACGCGACCCACGCCCGGCGGGGGCCGGAAGGCGGGGGCCGGGCCGGCAGGACCCCCGAGCGAGGGCAGGAAGCGGCCGGTGGCGTCTAGACGCGTTATCTGGCGGCGCGGGCACCGCCCCCCCCATCGTGCCCCGTGGGCTTCCTGCCTCAGGATTTACGCGGTGACTTCACCCCCCTGCGATCCCGGCCGCCGCGGCCCCGCAGCTCTCAGGAACGAGGGGCCAGATAACAAGTCTAGACGGCCAGAGGCGGGGATGGGGGTGGCCAGCCGCGGGCTCCGGGGACTCGCGGGCGGGAGCCGGGCCGTCCAGGCGACGCCCGGGCCGCAGCTCTCCTTGTGGGACCTGTGCACCACCGAGCCACCTGAGCCGGCTCTGCCCCCCCCCCCGGGTCTGCACCCCCACTTCCCGGGGGAAAGGCACAGGTGCGGAGGGCGCAGGCGGCCAGCCAGGCCCGAGTCCCAGGACCAGTGACGGCCGGAGCCGGCGTGGGAAGTTCTGCTGATTATCTGCACGGACCCTCCTCTCGGGTTGAAGGCACGCGCGGTGCCCAGTGAGCCGAGCAGGGAACGAGCGTCCAGTGCCGCTTGGGCGTCTCGAGTCGCCCCCACCTGGGGCGTGCGGGGCGCCGGGAGTGGACGCAGGGCCCCGGCCGGCCCCCCGGGAAGCCCGCGCCCGCGGGAGCCCAGCGTGGCCCCAAGTCAGCCCGCGGGGGGCTCTGCAACTCGGGGAGCCTGTGCTGTGCTCCTGGCACTTTCCACCCCAAGACCTCAGGGGCCAGAGTCGTGGAGGAGGAGGTGGCGCTGAGCCCTGGGCACGGAGGGGCTGAGGCCTGGGCACAGAGGGGCTGAGGCCTGGGCACGGAGGGGCTGAGGCCCTGGGCACGGAGGGGCTGAGGCCTGGGCACGGAGGGGCTGAGGCCCTGGGCACGGAGGGGCTGAGGCCTGGGCACGGAGGGGCTGAGCCCTGGGCACGGAGGGGCTGAGCCCTGGGCACGGAGGGGCTGAGCCCTGGGCACGGAGGGGCTGAGGCCTGGGCACGGAGGGGCTGAGCCCTGGGCACGGAGGGGCTGAGGCCTGGGCACGGAGGGGCTGAGCCCTGGGCACGGAGGGGCTGAGGCCCTGGGCACGGAGGGGCTGAGCCCTGGGCACGGAGGGGCTGAGCCCTGGGCTCGGGTGAGGGGCTGAGGCCTGGGCACGGAGGGGCTGAGGCCCTGGGCTCGGGTGAGGGGCTGAGGCCTGGGCACAGAGGGGCTGAGCCCTGGGCACGGAGGGGCTGAGGCCCTGGGCACGGAGGGGCTGAGGCCCTGGGCACGGAGGGGCTGAGGCCCTGGGCACGGAGGGGCTGAGGCCTGGGCACGGAGGGGCTGAGCCCTGGGCACGGAGGGGCTGAGGCCTGGGCATGGAGGGGCTGAGGCCCTGGGCTCGGGTGAGGGGCTGAGCCCTGGGCACGGAGGGGCTGAGCCCTGGGCACGGAGGGGCTGAGGCCTGGGCACGGAGGGGCTGAGCCCTGGGCACGGAGGGGCTGAGGCCTGGGCACGGAGGGGCTGAGCCCTGGGCACGGAGGGGCTGAGGCCTGGGCACGGAGGGGCTGAGGCCCTGGGCACGGAGGGGCTGAGGCCCTGGGCACGGAGGGGCTGAGGCCTGGGCACGGAGGGGCTGAGGCCCTGGGCACGGAGGGGCTGAGGCCTGGGCATGGAGGGGCTGAGGCCCTGGGCTCGGGTGAGGGGCCACCCTCGCTCCCCTCCCAGGTCTGGCGGCCGCCCGGCCCCGCCCCTGCCCGCTGCGTGGCTGGACCTGGGCCTCGGCCCGGGCCGGCTGCCGTGGGAGCTGAGGCGGCCAGTGTGGACGACGCCATCTCCAGTGCCGGGCCGTGCAGCCGGCCGGGGCCCTCGTCACCCTGGTACACCGGGGTCACATCACGCTGCCTCCACAGCGGCACAGGAGGAGCCAGACACTGTGCATAAATAAATGAGGTCAAAGCTGGTAAGCATCAACGCGTCTGAAACGGCGCCGGGCTGCCGGGCGGCGCTCGGGCGGACACCGCGGCCGCCGGGACTTT